>NW_020957128.1:8561-17191 GCF_003031625.1 Empidonax traillii | reverse complement strand
CCCTCCAGGAGCCACTTGAGATTCCAAGAGTGGGATAGTTGTTATTCCTGACAGCATGGCCAGCGAGGATCCAAGGTATGTAAATCCAACCCCGCTCCTGGAGTGCTTGGAACGTGGCCTGGATTAATTGCAGGGATTAACACATAAAGGAAATAACTTGTTAAATGAATTCAAGGTCCTCAAGGCTTTCTCCTCATGGGAGAATTGTGAACCACCTGGAAAATCCCACCCTGCAGGTGCAGCTGTTGTTTAAATGCTTCTCATGCTTGAATGAATTAATGAAAGGAACCAAAGTGAAGGACAAGAACGTTCTCTTTGTCTGTGGAATTAAGATTGTCAGTTGTACAGGTGCAAGTTCCCAACGTTCAGCCAGAGAATTCCTCCAGCTGGGCCAGAACTTGGAGCACAGGAAGATTGACTGCTCAGATAAGGGGTTCTTTTAATTCATTTTATTTTAACAGGTGGATTATATACTGTGTTAATATATGGGTGTGTAAACATAAGTTTGACCATAATATGCTCTGTCATGATTTTCAATTTTAAGATGTTTGTTTTGCAGAGAAAATAATTTCAGTTGTATTTTCAAAAAATTCTAAATAAAAAGCAATTTATTTTTGTTAAACTTGGGGAGGGGATTCTTTAGAAATAGTTGTACCCTTGCCCAGCTAATTCAAAACCAGATCCTGTGAATATTAATACCCTGAGGATATTAAATAGAGTAGAATAATAATATTGAAGAGGAGGAATATTTTAATAGGTCTTATGCATTAAGAATTGTAATATAAATTCCTAACTTCTTTATAATTAATTTTTCTTTCCTCATCTACTCTCTTTCTGGGAACACTTTTTGCAAGTGATGAGTTCATGTATTGTTTCAAACAAAGTCAAGCAGTGTTTATCTTCATTGTATTTACAAAGTTGGAGTGAGTGGCATAAAATTTCCAGATGTTCTCTTAATGCAGAATTAATACAAATAATCATACAGTGGTTTCTGTCTTTATCTGAAGTGGTAAGAGCCCTTTTCATGTTAAAAAAAGGAAGTGCTCTTGCCATAAAATTGACTAAAATTGTCATAAAATTTTAAGGATGGTGGTCCTCCCCCAAAGCTGTAACTCTTTCAGTACCACTGTCCTCTCCCAGACACTGGAGAGGTTAAAATAACTGTATATAGGTGTTGGTTTATTTATTACTTTACTGGGATGATTTACTAGGATGAGTTGCTGAATGTGATTTTTTTTTCTCATGTATTTGTAGGTACAGAAGCAAAATGTTTGTTTGCCAAGCAGGAGGGGCTGTTTGTTAACATCCATGGGAACCCTGATGGATGTGCCAATGCCTTTCTATCAGCTTGGTGAGTACCTGAACCCTAACCCAAACCATTCCGTGGTGCAGCCTCTCTGAAGGTCCAGGGAATAGTTGGACACGTTGGGTTTCACTCCTTCCTTAATTTTTTCAGCACTCCTTGGTTTCTGGATTAGCATTTTAGCAGGTAAAACATAGTTTGCCTGAGCTGTAGTTGTGGTGAGAAGGTGGCTTCTTAGAATCATTTAATTGTGTAAAACTAGTGAGATCATCATCGCAGAATCCCGGACTGGTTTTGGCTGGGAGGGACCTCAAAGCCCATCCAGTACCACCCCTGCCATGGGCAGGGACACCTTCCACCAGCACAGGCTGCTCCAAGCCCCGTCCAACCTGGCCTGGGACACTTCCAGGGATGACTAAAAACTCCAGGATGGGAAAGAAGATTCCCCCCTCAGTTCACAAACCGTCTCCATTTCCCCAGTCTTGGTTTTTCTCAGTTATTTGGTGGAAGGGGCGTTTTCTTATCCGTGTCTCTTATGTAACAGTGTAACATAAACAGTTTTGCAACTGTTCAACTTTCTGTGCTGAACATGTTTGTTGAAACAAAGTTCAGAGGCCGTTTGAACTCCAGCTGGACGGGATTTGATGTCGGTGGGAAGAGGCATTGAAACATTAAATATGGACAGAACAGAGAAACGTTTTTGTCAGCAGGAACTACACCGGCAAGGCAGCTGGCACTGATGATTACAGATCTGAGCTTGTGGCAGCTAAAGAATACTAACAGTTAAAACTTTGCTTTGTTAGTCATCCCCACTGGATGCTTTTTCACATGTAGGTGATCTGTTACTACCTGGAAAGAAATCAATTATTCTTCTTCTAACTGCAGTTCTCTAAGGGGATGTTACTGTTCAGTCTTAACGTTGATGAACAATTGCAAGGGCGAGAAAGAGGATATCTGTGGTTTGAATGGCAAAACGAAACTGCAGAGACGAGTTTCCTGCCCTGTGGGAATATAAATTTCCTGCATGTGCAACTCAAGTTTGCTGCTTGATGTCTTTACATCTCATTTCAGAAGGGCTGCTGGGGGCACAGCCTGATTGGTGAGACACACTGATCACAGACACCTGGCTGAGTGTCCTTCCCAAGTGATTTCAGCAGGTGGCCCAGGTGGATTTGTGTGTTCTGGGTGAGCCATCACTCAGGAAAGGGCAGTTCTTAAGGCACTTCTCTGTGGCCACAGAGAATCTGTGCAGAGATCTCTTAAATGAATCCAGTAGGAAATGCTTGCTTTCCTCTTCCAGTTCTCTCTGCAAAAAGTAACCAAAGATCATGACATAGGTGCATTAATCCCCAAGGAAATCCTCCCAGCACGTGGGTTCCCACTGACACACAACTCCTCCCAATCCCCTCCACCAGGAATTTGTGTTCTGGTTCTGTGTTTCACAAACTCAGGAGCTGAATCCAGGGATCCCTTCCGACCTCAACCACTGTGTGATAGTCCTGTCCTAACCATTATTTGTGGGTCTCCATAAATGGTTTTATTTTTTAATGTATGTCCCAGAGTTCTGTTCTCTTTTCACAGTCGTTCTTACCGTGGTACATCTTGTTAATAGGTCAGGTCAAGATAAGAGAGTTTTAGGGAAGATAATGAAGTAACTTGGCCGATTTGTCCATGGAATTCATCTAAAGCATGAGAAAAAACGTGTTTGAAATTATAGTAGTAACTTCTTTGGTCAACTGAGTGTGGGAGTTGGCATCTCATGAGTCAGAGGAATCACCACAAAATGCCTTAAAATGGAGACAGGAAGTTTTGATTGGCTGCACTCAGCAAGCAAAGGGAGGCTGGAGGAGCTTGAGGAAAAGAAAAACTAGAAAGGTCAAACAGAACAATAATTTCCAGAGTGTTTGAAAGCACCACATTGAAAAGACAGGAATGATCAAAGACTGGGTTGTCAAGGAAAAAAGCTGGATACAGTGAGACCCTGGGGGAATGAGCAGTCTCTTAGGAAGCTTATGCAGGAGGATGAAGAAGCCTCTGGAATATCAGGATTGCCCAGAGAAGCTGTGGCTGCCCCTGGATCCCTGGAAGTGTCCCAGGCCAGGTTGGACGGGGCTTGGAGCACCCTGGGCTGGTGGAAGGTGTCCCTGCCCAGGGCAGGGGTGGCACCGGATGGGCTTTAAGGCCCTTCCAACCCAAACCATCCTGTGATTCTCCAATCCATGGGGGTGATTCCAGCAGTTACAGAATCTCTTCCCAGCTCAGCTCTAAAATCCCTGTCATGACTCGAAGTGGTGTTTATCAGACAGAGTGAGGGACCTGGGGTACAGTCAGAGCCCTCTGAGACAGTATTTGACAGGAACATCTTGGGTGTGTTGGTTCACCCCGAGTTTTGAAGCCCACCTGGAGGGATCAGCACAGGCCTGAACACAGTGGAGTGATCCAAGGACAGCTCCTTGGAGCCCTGCATTAATGACAGGGATCAGTTCTCCCAGGCTCTGCAGGAGGGAAGTGTGGAGGAAAGTAGGAGGAAGATGTGAAAGAAGGTAACAGTGCCACTGAGGGAACACTGGGTGTGTTGCAGTGAGCACTGGCAGTAGTTAGTGACATCCTGCAGACACACAAGTGCATTAACTCCAGGTTTCAATTTCCAGCGTGCCTCAGCTTTCTGTCTGCAGCTGTTTGCAGCTCGCCTGGTAAGAGTTTTTATCATCTTTCAAGTGCTTTTCCTAACACATTTCATAGCTTGCACACCCTCACCGAGCTCCATTTTAAAACATCATGCTTTTTGAAGGAGGAACTTGATAGAAATGTAGCCCAGGAGCAGCGTCCCTTGCACTGCTGTGTCTGTTGTGCTGAACTCTGTCCTCTGGGTGCTTTATTGCTCTGGGGGCACATACTGAGCTGCTCTGATTGGGTTTGTTTAGTAGAATTGTTGCAGTCTCACACTTGCTTGCCATCATTTTGGTGTGTTGTTTGTTGGTTTGTTTGTGTCGTTTTTTCTTTTCTAGAAAGAATTCTGGGAGGGCCTCCCTACAACCTGCAGATGAAGTCGCGCAATTTCCAGCACATTCTGTCCTGGCAGGCCAGGAATGACCCAGCTGTGCCAACATCCTACAGCGTGCTGTACAGACACCACGGGCAAGTCTAGAAAATAAGGCACAAATTCAGCTTTTGCTGTTTAGTGACTCAAATAGGAGGCAGGTGGTGGAGTGCCCAGCCCTGGAGGTGCCCAAGGCAGGCCTGGCCGTGGCACTCAGTGCTCTGGGCTGGGGACAAGGTGGGGATGGGGCACAGGGGGATCCATGGGCTGGGAGGGCTTTTCCAGCCTCAGGGATTTTGGGATTCTGTGAAAGTAGTAAGGCTGAGGTTTTCTTGCTTTTTCACTGAGAAATGCTTTCCCCCCCACTCCTGTGCTTTCCTGTGTCAGAATTCAGATTGTTTTGTCCTTTTTGACAGGAACTCGAACTGGACAACTGCCAGGCAGTGCTCAGGCACTGCTCAGCTCTCCTGTGACCTGACAGAGGATTTCAAACACAGGTCCTCTGACTACTATGTGTTTGTTCAGAGCATCGAAGGACCTGAGGTGTTCAATTCTTCCATGCTGCATTTTGCACCATTGAGTCAGAGTAAGTTCTCTGTCTGCATAGCTCATTTTAGAGGTTTTTCTCAACAGCTGATTTATAAATTATATTCTGCCCTTGCAGTGAGACTCCAAACTAAGTGGATCAGTGGCTATTTGTATATTATATAAGTCACTTACAGACCTAATTTTTTTCAAAATTAGTGCTGATACTAGTTCTGATAAACGGACTCGAAATTAAAAATCTGGTTTTGAAATAAAATACATAAATGTAAATATAAAGGAAATAGCATTGTGTCAAGTATTGCCAAACACAAAGTAAAAATCTCTGAAGTGCAAAAGATACATAACTTAAAAATAAAAACAAATTGGTTTTATGTCTTGGAATAGTTATATAAAGGTTGGAGGATCATGGAGGAGAAACAGGTCACGTTCCCCCTGAATTCAGCCCAGAGGCAGCTGCTGTGGCCACTTCAGGCTCGGAAATGTGGGCAGATTGGAGGGGATGAGGAGAATGGGCACAACTGGAACTGAGGGGGTTGAGAACATCCCTGAGGAGGAGACCTGGAGCCCCTCAGCACTGGGTTTGGTAGAAAGGATTGGACAAGGGGAATGGCCTTAGGCTGGAGGAGGGCAGGGTTAGATGGGATACTAGGAATAAATTCTTCCCTGGGAGGGTGGGCAGGCCCTGGCACAGGTTGGGCAGAGAAGCTGTGGCTGCCCCTGGATCCCTGGAAGTGTCCCAGGCCAGGTTGGACGGGGCTTGGAGCACCCTGGGCTGGTGGAAGGTGTCCCTGCCCATGGCAGGGGGTGGCACTGGGTCCATCCAACCTTTAAGGTCCCTCCCAACCCAAACCATCTGGGATTCTATTCAGTGCATGAACCTCAGCTTTTCTCTCAGGTAGATACAAAGGTCAGATCTCTGTGAAGCTGAAGCAAAACCTCTGACCCCTTTCTGCTTCTTCCCTCCCCTCTAGTCCTTTCTGGGTTTAAAATCTAGTCCTGTGGGAAATTATAATTTGACTCTGGGAGTTAAATGTTCCAAGGCCTTGTGGAATTCCAGCAGTGGCATACTCTGGAATCTTAGTCAGCTCCATGTCCATCACCAAAATACAGTTGGTACTGAATATATAATGTATAGTTTTTCCATCATTTTTGCCCTTTCTTGTTTTTCCATAGCATCCCTGGGACCACCAGAAGTTAATATCACTCCTTGTCTAAACTGCATCAATGTCACCATAAAGCTGCCACCCTCTCACTACAGAGAAAAGGGAAAGCTGCTCTCTTTAATTGATATCTATGAAGAGCTTGATTATGTAATAACACTGAAATCACAAGGTGGACAGCATAAGGTAAAGAACTTTGGGGTTTATTTGTGCTTTAGGGGAGAAACAAAGAAAGCAAAAAATGGTGAGCAGGTCCCCAATGCAAATATGGGAGTGGAAGCAAAAGAAAACATAGAAATGTGTCTTCTTAGAAGAAAGAGAGTGGCCAGCATGGTCTGGGAGGTCTGGGAGGGTGACCAGGGATCTCTTTTTAGGCCAAACTGACTTTAAAACATCGACTTTCATTGGCAGATGCCACGGGAGAAAACCACTGAAGAAGTTTTTAGTACTGTCATTGAGGAATTGTATCCAAGTCGGAATTACTGTGTGTCTGTTGAGGTCACTGCATCCCTGAACAAAAATTCCATCCCCTCGCCCTGGAAATGTGTCCCTTCAGACTCGATGGCTCGACCAGGTAACTGTGCTGGCAGGGGTTGTCTGGATGGATGGTGTGGGGAGATTTACAACTCAGTCCTGAAAAATGATAGGTGATACAGAATCCTGGAATATCCTCAGCTTGGAGGGACCCCCGAGGATCACCCAGTGCCACCCCAGTCCCTGCCCCAGGACACCCCAACACTCCCCCCTGTCCCTCAGAGCGTTGCCCAAAGGCTCCTGGAGCTCTGGCAGCCTTGGGGCCGTGCCCACTGCCCTGGGGAGCCTGGGCAGTGCCAACCACCCTCTGGGGGAAGAACCTTGTGCTGAGCTCCAACCTGAGCCTGCCCTGGCACAGCTCCAGCCCTTCCCTGGCTCCTGTCCCTGTCCCAGCCAGCAGAGGTGGGACCTCAGTGTCAGAGAGAAAGGACCTTCCAAAAGATTAACCCTGTGAGGATTTGGAAGTGGAATATAAAACCCCACCCACCCTGGGGCAACAAATCTCTTGGCAGTCCTGTGAGCCCCACAAACCTCCACTCACTGCAAAATGATCAAAGATGGTGTCATTTCTTTTTTAATTCCTGAATCTAATCTGAGGTTTGGTCTTGTTTTGACTTTGACTTTCAGAGGTCCCTTCTAACCAAAATTAATTCTCCACAGCTGTTGTGAATGTGGAGGATGAAATGTGGTCATGGTGCCCTTCATGCACTTGTGTTTATTTATTGTTTTTCCTCCCCAGGTTATCATGTAGCTTCAGTGGCAAGTGCTGTGTGTGTCTTACTGGTAATAGCTGCTGCCTTGAAGTGTCTGCATGCAGGAGGTTATTTTCTTCAAAGCAAATCACTGCCACATGCCTTGGTATGTAATAACTCTGGGATTTAACCTTTCTGGTTGGGAGGAGGAATTTTACCTCCTCGAATTTCTAATCCTGTGCATTAGGTGCAAGTTATGTAAGAACACAGAATGTTTACTTTGCAGTTTGTTTGATTTATCTCTGTCAAAGATAATCTGCAGGCTGCTAAGTCTTGTCTGATCTTAAAAACAAATATTCAGTCTTTCTCAAAACCATTCATTTTCTCCTTCTGTGATGTTACCAACAGAGATAGAGAATCACCCCCTACTGCTGGTACTTGTCAGGAATACCCTGCCCAGTTCTGGTCCCCACAGCACAACGAAGATGTGGACAGACTGGAGAGGGTCCAGAGCAGGGCCCTGGGAGGAGAGGCTGGAGGAGGAATTGGGCCACTGTTTTGAATAAAATAATCCCTCTTTTTCTGTGACCAAGTGTTCTGGCCCTTGAGGAAGCCAGTCCTGAGCCAGCTAATCTTTGATTTTCACAGGAGAGACTGAACTGCCACTAGATCTCAAGCAGAAATGTTTCAATCCGTCTTTGCTTGCTTGTTTTATTTTTATAGTCTTAGAAAGAGACCAGTTTATTTTACATTTAATTCTGTGGGGGTTTTTAGCAGAAATGTTTTCCATTTTCTGCAAACATACCCAGAGCAGGTTGGTCTCACCTTTTTCTAAGACTTTTTGCCTCATTTCTATTCTTTGCTGTGTCATTACCTTCACAACCCTAGAAGTGCAGAACATGACTTTGCCAAGCAGTGTCTAAGGTTTATTTATTTATTTATTTACTTACTTATTTATTTGTCAACATTTTCCCTCAATGCTTTGGATATTAAATAATCCTCTGAAGTGCAGGGAGAAAATGGGGCTTGGGATGTCAAAATTGCTTCAAATAGTAATTTCTAAAGGACAATAAAATGGATCAGGTAGCTGCAAGAGCTCAGACAGATTTGCAAGACTTGGCTCAGGTTAAAGATGTGTTTCTAAAATGAGTTTTTAGTCTTAGAAAGAGACCTCAGAAATTAGAATTAAATCATTACATACCTGACATTGGCACTATTGTCATTTGTTTCTGTGGCTGCCCAGTGTGCCTGGATTTGTAGTGAAGGCTGTCGTGTTTTGGCTTTAAACTGAAACAGAGTAGGGTCAGATGGGATATTGGGAAGGAATTGCTGGCTGGGAGGGTGGGCAGGCCCTG
>NW_020957128.1:0-7518 GCF_003031625.1 Empidonax traillii | reverse complement strand
AAATTAGAATTAAATCATTACATACCTGACATTGGCACTATTGTCATTTGTTTCTGTGGCTGCCCAGTGTGCCTGGATTTGTAGTGAAGGCTGTCGTGTTTTGGCTTTAAACTGAAACAGAGTAGGGTCAGATGGGATATTGGGAAGGAATTGCTGGCTGGGAGGGTGGGCAGGCCCTGGCACAGGTTGGGCAGAGAAGCTGTGGCTGCCCCTGGATCCCTGGAAGTGTCCCAGGCCAGGTTGGAGGGGGCTTGGAGCAACCTGGGCTGGTGGAAGGTGTCCCTGCCCATGGCAGGGGTGGCACTGGATGGGCTTTGAGGTCCTTCCAACCCAAACCAGTCTGGGATTCTGTGATTTTCAGGAATGGAGAAGAGGGAACAATCCTAAATGCCCTGAACTCTGTGGAAAACCCCCAAAACATGGCACAGAAGGAATCATTTGTTTTGACCACCTCATGACTGGGGGTGTTGTTGCCCATGTTTTCTTGTGCGCATCTGCAGGTTAGGCTGATGCTTTTAATTCCATTTACTCCTTTAGGAGTCCATCAGGAGGTTGGTCTACCTGTCCTGGATATTCCCATCAGAAGAAGTGGACTCTGTGGAGGTCATCCCCAGAGAGGTTAAAGCCAAGGCCGGTGGGTGCGGTGGCAGCAGCAGTGACAGCGACAGCGAGGACAGCGACAGCAGCGCCCCGTGGGACCACAACTACACAAGGAGGGAGGTGCTGAGCAGAGCCCCCCCTGTCCCTGGCACCTCCCACGTGCAGTACTCAGAGAACAGGCCCTGTGAGGCCACCCAGGCCACTGACCCCGCACCCCCTGAGCCAGCGGGGGCTGAGGAGCACACGGACCTGGCAGGAGACCAGGACCTGGCAGGAGACACAGACTCGGGTGGGGAGTTGCTCAGCCCCTTCCCCGAGCTCAGCTGTCACTACCCTGCCAGGCAAAGCAGCACCTGCTTTACCATCAACCTGCAGACCGTGCTGCTGGGGAGCCTGGAGGAGCGCGGGGACAGCCCTGCAGCGGCTCTGCCTGCCCCGCAGCACGAGGGGCACTGGCAGTGTGCCCATGCCCTGGAAGCAGAGGCTGACACGGGGACTGTGCAGAAAGCACCGGGTGCTGATGACTGCCAGGAATGGCAGAACTTTCCTTCAGAGGAGGAAAGCGACTCATCCGAGTCAGACACGGACCAAGGAACGGGATACATGAGGAGGAGGTGAATAGGGGAGAGCCACTGATACTTTACAGCATACGCGTCAGTATTGTCCAACTTTTATTTCTGGACTAAACATGCAGATCTTGTCTTCTTATCAACGTTCTGTGAGTGTGGACCTGCCCTACAGACAGAGCTGGAGAAGAGGAGGCTCCAAGGAGACCTGAGAGCCCCTTGCAGGGCCTAAAGGGGCTCCAGGAGAGCTGGAGAGGGACTGGGGACAAGGGATGGAGGGACAGGACACAGGGAATGGCTTCAAACTGCCAGAGGGCAGGGAGAGATGGGATATTGGGAAGGAATTGCTGGCTGGGAGGGTGGGCAGGCCCTGGCACAGGTTGCCCAGAGAAGCTGTGGCTGCCCCTGGATCCCTGGAAGTGTCCAAGGCCAGGTTGGACGGGGCTTGGAGCACCCTGGGCTGCTGGAAGGGTGGTCTCTCAACGAGATCACTTTTTCAGTTTTTTTTTTTCTTTAGCTCTGTCACTGGATTTCTCTGAAACCTGCTTTGCTGTATTTTTGTACAGAAAGCAGATGAAGGGAAATAACGAAGGGCAGATATTCAGATATTACTTACAATACTTACAAAAGAGTGAATCGAGGCATTAAATACATTTTTTATATAATTTTGTGCAAGTATTGAATACCGTTAAGATATTTTTATGGCATTTAAAAGTTCCCATGCTGTACAGTCCTACTTAACATTTGCACTTCATAAATAGGACTTTTTTCATATTCCTGCCTGAGTTTTTTCTGTGGCTTCTACTTGCATTAGAAAACCTGAGTTAGCCTGTTACTACCCAACTCCTTGTGTAAGGGGTTTTAGCTATTGCATAGCTGGAAAAAAATCCACTTTGTGTTGATCTCTTAGGTCCTACTTTTTTGCCCACAAGCAGTTTCTGGCTGCCATGGTTGGCAAATGGATTAAACCCCGACAGAAAACTGGTATTTTCAGTAATAGCTTGAGGAAGAGCCCTTTCTTACCCTGAATAATAAAACTGCCCCTCCCTTCCCTTTGCTGGGTGGATGTTCTGGTAGAAGTTCTCTTCATCAGGCACTGCAGTGACAGGACAAGGAGTGATGGGTTCAAACTGAAAGAGGGGAAATTGGGAAAAAACCCTTCCCTGGGAGGGTGGGCAGGCCCTGGCAGAGGTTGGGCAGAGAAGCTGTGGCTGCCCCTGGATCCCTGGAAGTGTCCCAGGCCAGGTTGGACGGGGCTTGGAGCACCCTGGGCTGGTGGAAGGTGTCCCCGCCCGTGGCAGGGGGTAGAATTAAATGATCTTTAAGGTGCTTCCCAACCCAAACCACTCCATGGTTCTCTATGTAGTGGTGTGGGCATCTTTGGTGTAGTCCAGACCCTGCAGGTAGAAGGGAAAGCTCTCCTCAGGAAACATTTGCAGTGGGAAATTCGTTCCACATCAGGTTTGACTCAGTGTCTGTTTATGTTTTATTTATTTATCCACTTCATGCTGACCTCCCCTCTCCTATCCCCGCTGCCAGGCCTCAGAGCTGCAGATAACACACCGTATCAGCAGCCCCCAGCTCCCCGCTCCCGCCCGGCTCCAGGGGCTGGCCACGAGCCTCGGTAAGGGAACGGGGCTCGGGAAAGGCTGGGGTGACCCGCACGGGTGCGGAGTTGGGGCAGCCCCGGTGTGCGAGGGGGAGCCCCCGGTGTGTGAGGGGGACCCCCCGGTGTCTGAGGGGGAACCCCCGGTGTCTGAGGGAGCAGCCCCGGTGTGTGAGGGGGAGCCCCGGTGTCTGAGGGAGCAGCCCCGGTGTCTGAGGGGGAACCCCCGGTGTGTGAGGGAGCAGTCCCGGTGTGTGAGGGGGAGCCCCGGTGTGTGAGGGAGCAGCCCCGGTGTGTGAGGGGGACCCCCCGGTGTGTGAGGGAGCAGCCCCGGTGTGTGAGGGGGACCCCCCGGTGTGTGAGGGAGCAGCCCCGGTGTGTGAGGGGGACCCCCCGGTGCCTGAGGGAGCAGCCCCAGTGTCCCAAGGGAACGCCCGGTGTCCCGGGTGACCCCCGCCCGGCCCGGCCCGGCCCGGCCCGCCCCGCCCCGCCGGGAAGCGGAAGGGTTTCGGGGCGGCCCCGCTCCCGCAGGAATGGCGCGGCGGCCCCGCCGCTGCTGAGGGAGGCGCCGGGACCCGCCATGGCCGCCGCCCTCAGGGGCGCGATGTTCGTCGGGCTCCTGCTCTGCGGTGAGTCCGCCGGGGCCGGAGGAAGGGACGGACGGAGGGACGGAGCGACCTCCCGGTCCCGCCTCGCCGCGGGGAAGGGGGTGGCGGTGCCCCGGGCGAGGCGGGAGCCAGGGGCGCCTGAGCCGGCGGGGTCGCCGCTGCCGTGAGGAACCGAGAGCCCCGGAGCGGGTGTGCCCTGTGGGGACGGCAGGGACAGCCCGGGGTGCCTGCAGGGCACCCAGGGGCGTTATTGCCCCGCGGTTCTGTCCGTGCTGGGAAACGGTCCTGCCTGCGCTGGGACACGGTGCGAGTCCTGGCCGGTGGAAGGCGCGGGTGGGGGAGAAGCCGCGCTCTGGGGGCTGCGTGTGACTGTACGGGACAGGGCTGGGTGTGACTGTACGGGTGTCACTGTAGGACAGGGCTCGGTGTCACTGTAGGACAGGGCTCGGTGTCACTGTACGGGTGTCACTGTAGGACAGGGACTGTCCCTGACAGGAGCGTGGAGCCAGCTCTGCTCCCAGGGAACAGGGACAGGAGGAGAGGGAACGGCCTCCAGCTGTGCCAGGGGAGGCTCAGGTTGGCCAGGAGGAGGAATTTGTTGCTGGCAAGGGTGGTGAGGCCTTGGCAGGGGCTGCCCAGGGAGGTTTGGAGTGCCCAGCCCTGCAGGTGCCCAAGGCAGGCCTGGCCGTGGCACTCAGTGCTCTGGGCTGGGGGACAAGGTGGGGATGGGGCACAGGGGGATCCATGGGCTGGGAGGGCTTTTCCAGCCCCAGTGATGCTGAGATTCTGTGCACAAACCTTAAACCCTCAGAAGTATTTCTTCAAGTCTTGCCATGTCCCCGTTGCACAATAAAAGAGTTTACCTGGACCTTGTTCAGGTAGGAAGTGCCGTCAGGGAAGGGGAGCCTTGCCTTTTCCTGGGAATTTACATGCCTATCTCAGACCTCATCCTGAAAGCAGGGGCAGTGCTCCAAGAAAGCTGGAGAGGGACTGGGGACAAGGGATGAAGGGATAGAAAAAGAGGAATGACTTCCCACTGCCAGGGAACAGGGAGAGATGGGATATTGGGAAGGAATTGCTGGCTGTGAGGGTGGGCAGGCCCTGGCACAGGTTGGGCAGAGAAGCTGTGGCTGCCCCTGGATCCCTGGAAGTGTCCCAGGCCAGGTTGGACGGGGCTTGGAGCAGCCTGTGCTGGTGGAAGGTGTCCCTGCCCATGGCAGGGGGTGGGATGAGATGATCTTTAAGGCCTCTCCCAACACAAACCCTTCTGTGTTTCTGACTTCTGTGTTTGTGATGTGCAGTGTGTTTGAGTTGATTTGTTGGGTTCAAGGTCAACGCTGTAGGGTTTGAGGCTGAAATAGTTTTTATTTAAGCTGGGTTTAGATTTGAAACTCCTGTCTGCCAAAGGTGGGTAAATGACACGTTCATTTCATTTATTTCTGCAGCCCCTGGGGACATGGTTTAGGGACTGGATGACCTTACAGGTCTCTTCCAACCTGGATTCTGTGAACTGTAGACACAAACACTGTGTTATTTATCTCACAACACCTGTCATCAGGTTTGACACCTGTGACACGTAAGGACTGAACTCATCTGGGGTTTGTTTGCCTTGCTCATTTGCGTTGCAATAAAGAGCCAGAATCTCTTCTATTTCAGTTTTAATACCAGAAATTATTTAGAGATCATTAAACCATAATAGTAATGGACTGTTCACAGATATTTTACACTCTTTGGGGGGTTCTTTTATTCAGTTCCAAGCAAAGAAAACAACTGTTCTTGTCACTTGTGAATAGTGCTGATTAATGATTATTGTATTTAATAACTCTCTTACCTTCAAAGATGTTTCTGGTTTATCTCTGTTTCTCATTCCCCACACCCTGTTATTCCCATCTCAGGGAGAGTTCATGCCCTGTGTGTTGGGCAGTGCCAGGTCAGCCATGCACAGTAAATGATGGTGTCATAAAGACTTACTGGAAGTCACTGCTGCTGGTAATTTGCTTGTGTTGCATAAGCTGAGAGGGCACGAGGATGTAAGTTAATCTTTGGAGGTCTGATTCTAAGCAAGCATCTGAGGCAGGAGGCTGCAGTTAGAGCTTGGATGACTGCTGGAGGAACTGAAAGTTTGTTTGTTTGGATTGCTCCCACAGCGGCTGGAAGGGTGCCAAGGCCCAGGAACGCAAGGATTACCTCAGTCAATCTGCAGAGCACTCTGCAGTGGGACGCGCCGAGGGTCCCCAAAGGGAATATCACTTACACTGTCCGCTCCAAGAGGTGGGTCTGGGGGGCTGTGCTCTCCTTAATTCACCTTTTACAGCTCTGTGTGTCTGTGATTTGTTTCCTCTTCAGAGGGTGATCAGGAGCGGTCCCTTTGTTTTAGCTTGAGAGAGGCTTCCCTGCTGAACTGAGAGCGGGGCAGAGCCATTTTCTGTGCATTCACACCCAAGGCAGCTTTGGACCTTTGATTTTTGGAACCAGAAACATCTTTCAAGAATGGATGTCATTCACTCTGTGTGTGGTTTATCGTGTAGCTGTTACCTGTGACTCAAGAGACTGGGTCCTGCTGAGCATTTGCTCCTTCCCTGACCTCTCAGATGGAGCCCCCCAGTGCCACCCCTGCCCTGGACAGGGACACCTTCCACCAGCCCAGGCTGCTCCAAGCCCCGTCCAACCTGGCCTGGGACACTTCCAGGGATCCAGGGGCAGCCACAGCTTCTCTGCCCAACCTGTGCCAGGGCCTGCCCACCCTCTCAGCCAGCAATTCCTTCCCAATATCCCATCTATCCCTGCCCTCTGGCAGTGGGAAGCCATTCCCTGTGTCCTGTCCCTCCATCCCTTGTCCCCAGTCCCTCTCCAGCTCTCCTGGAGCCCCTTTGGACACTGGGAGGGGCTCTCAGGTCTCCCTGGAGCCTTCTGTTCATGCTTAGCTTAAAGAAAGTTTTTCTGAGTTTTGGTGGCCATTACCTTTTGATCACTTCCTCCCTAGGTGGGCTTTTGATGCAAACCAGCAAGAATATCATGTATTAAATACCATATAATATGTTCATCAAGGCCAGGTTGGACGGGGCTTGGAGCACCCTGGGCTGGTGGAAGGTGTCCCTGCCCAGGGCAGGGGTGGGGCTGGCTGAGCTTTAAGGTCCCTCCCAACCCAAACCTTCTGTGATTCTGTTCTCTAAACAGTTCCTGGTCACTTGTCAGGCTCTGTTTTCTCTGGCTTCTCCGTATCTGCACATCTCAGAGACAGCTCTGAACGAGTCCCGGCTGGGCAGCAGTGCCTTGCACAGTGACTCGGCTGAATGTTTGCAGACTCCTCTGATCACTCCTGTGTGGTGAATCAAGTGCTGTAACCGCTGCCAGGAAAGGGGCACCTATTCACTGAATCACAGTGTTAACCTCTACTCCATCACAGATTTGTAGAGGATGTAAAATCCTTCGCGCGGTTCTCGCACCCCGGGTCTGTATTTTCGCATTCATGAGTCCGGACTGGTTGTATCAAGAGAGGTGCTGAGGGGGAGGCCAGCCTGTAATGCCGTTGTTTTCTCCTCCCTGCAGCGTGCATTTCCCGGGAGAGGCGTACGACACGGTGTGGAGCGGGCTGAGCGCCACGCGGTGTGACGTGTCCTCGCTGCCCGCCTACGGCCACTACCAGCTGCAGGTGCGCGCCGAGCTGGGCCCGCAGCACTCGCCCTGGGTCACCCTCCGCTTCAGGCCCTTGGACCACAGTAAGGCTCTGCTGCCCTGTCCCCACTGCTGCCTGCTCTGGGCACCCCGAGGGAAAAGCTGCGGGTCCCTCTCGAACTGAGCCCCGCTGACAATCAGAGCCGTAGCACTTGCAGACAGAAAAGCAGAGTGGGTTCGTGTGGGAACGGAGGAACACACAACGACCTCACGATCAATAATCGCGTTCGATTTATTATCTATAAGGCAGTCATTTTATAACATGTGTAATAAGCTCATACATATTGCAAAAGCTAAGCTCAGGATTGGTTGGCCTTTAATATTGCTTACATACTGCTGAAGTTATGTCTGGAGTTTTAGTCCCTTTTCTTTATCTTCAGTACCAAAATCCTTTTTTAGACTCTCGGTTCCCTCCTTGCTACATTCTCTCTGTCACATTCCCGTTTTGCTACATTCTCTGTCA
>NW_020957127.1:97004-100487 GCF_003031625.1 Empidonax traillii | reverse complement strand
TCTGCTCCCAGGGAACAGGGACAGGAGGAGAGGGAACACTTTCTATGAATTTAAGGACATTTACGCTGGAAGGGACACAGAAAGACAAATGTAGCAATAAAGTGGGTGCCAGGAATTCACTCCATGGGGCTTTGCAGAAAATCTCCAGCATCCTTTTCCTAAATTGCCTGCCCAGGGTGAGGCAGCAGCACCACAAATGCACACAGTGGGGTTTTTTAGGGTAACTCTTCTCTCCTGTGTATTTTGTTGTTGCCTGGACCCTCAAACACAGCACAGGATTAGCGTGGATGCCAACTGTGTCTCTTGGGAAGGGCAGGACGGGCTTGAGGGGAACAAAGAGGTGTCAAATACGCCCAAATCTCTGCAACAATCCGTCTTTCAAACCTAAAACTTCTCTGTAGAGGGTGAATACCCAATATCTCACAGACAGGCTCGTCAGCCTCTCACCACGAGCAGTTTCCCAGTTGATTGAGAAGGGAATATCAGCAAAATTAAACACATTTAAGCCTTTGTAGCTCAGTCTGGATTGTACACCTACTTTTCACTGATAGATAAGAGTGAGGAGGGAAGAGATGGTTCTTGTTCCAAGAAATCCTCTCCTTCCCAAGCCCTCAGCATCCCCATCCCCCGTGCAGGGGCTCGGTGGTGGGGGGGGGGGGGTGTCTCACTGCAGAGCCCCCAGATTGCAGAGCAGGGTGTGCTCCTCACAAACGCCCCTTTGTAGGCAGGGCTGGGGCTGAGTGGGGCCCTGTGTTTAATTATTTATGCTTTCTTACGTTCCTGCCCGGAGAAGGACGGCGTTGTCCCCCGAGCGGAGCTGCCAGCCCGGCCCCTCCACCCCAAACCCCGGGACAGCGCCCGGGGCAGGAAAGCCTCTAAGCACCCTAATGAGACTTAAGTGCATGCTGAAAGTTAAGCCTGGCCTTATTCCTGCCCGGCCCCAGCGAGCTCAGGCTGGGAACAGCGTATTTACAGTCCCCGGTGATAAATGTCGCCTTTATTTATTTTTTAATTTTTTTTTTTCCCCCCACCTGAAAGGGCCTATTCTTCCCGATCTGTGGAAGCTACTGTGGGTTTGATCCTGCCTTTTAAGGGAAGCCAGTAGGGGACTCAGTTGTACAAATAACTGGACCCTATAAAAATAAATAGAAGGTTGCATTTGGATATTGGGGGATTTTTCTTGCTGTTGCTGCTGCTGATGCTGCTGATGATGATGATGATGCCCCAGCGTGGCTGTGCTGAACTAAGGATGGTTCATTTGGGAGTGAGAACCTTTGGCTGCAGCATTTTGGGAGCACTGCCCTAAACGTCAGCATTTCTGTGCTTCAGGCAGCAGGTCTGGCACATTTAACAGAGCTGCTGATCCATCCAGCCCTGAGCTGGGGGAAAATGGTCTGAGCCTGACTCCAGATCCCCCTCTCACTGCTGGGAAGGGAGGGGGAAAACACCTTGGGAAAGGTGTGCTGCACAAAGCCATGGGAATCCCAGAATCCCAGAAGGGTTTGGGTTGGAAGGGACCTTAAAGATGATTTAGTTCCACCCCCTGCCATGGGCAGGGACTCCTCCCACTAGCCCAGGTTGCTCCAACCTGGCCTTGGACACTTCCAGGGATCCAGGGGCAGCCACAGCTTCTCTGGGAAATCCATTCCAGCCCCTCCCCACCCTCCCAGCCAGGAATTCCTTCCCAATATCCCACCTAAATTGATCCTCCTTCAGCTTAAAACTGTAATAAAACCATTTCCCTTTGTCCTGTCCCTCCATCCCTTGTCCCCAGTCCCTCTCCAGCTCTCCTGGAGCCCCTTTAGGCCCTGCCAGGGGCTCTCAGGTCTCCCTGGATCCTTCTCTTCTGCAGGAGAACCCCCCCAGCTGTCCCAGCCTGTGTCCATAGGAAAATTCTCTGCTCCCAGTGGAATGAGTTGGATACAACAGCTCTCAGTCCCCCATCCAAGCACTCCAGGCTGTGTGTCTGGAGAGCAGTGACAGAGGAAAGGCACCTGAGGATTCATCCTGTGAAATCCATGACCCATTCCAGGCCCAGGGCAGCTGTTTATCTCCCAAACATCCCTCAGGAGGCAGGTTAAGCCTGGATCACTCCTGGCCAGCAGGCTGGAAAAGCAAAGTGCCACGTTTTGAAAGCCAGGAGGGTTCAGTAACGTGGACATGTCCAAACCATGGCATTTACCTTCCAGAAAGCGCTCCCTGCCACTGCTTGTTTACCATTTGGGCTGCAAAGGAGGGCTGAGATGGAGATCAAGGAATCACAGAATCGTTTAGGTTGGAAAGGACCTTTAAGACCATCGAGTCCCACCATCCCCCAGCACTGCCAAGGCCACCACTGACCGTGTCCCCAAGTGCCACATCCACAGGGCTATGAAACCCCTCCAGGGGTGGGGACTCCACCTGGGCAGCTGTGCCAGGGCTGGACTGCCCTTTCCAGGAGGAATTTTCCCGCTATCCAAAATTAATCTCCCCTGGCACAGCCTGAGGCCGTTCCCTCTCCTCCTGTCCCTGTTCCCTGGGAGCAGAGCCCGTTCCCCTCCGGCTCCCCCCTCCTGTCAGGGATTGCAGAGCCAGAAGGTCCCCCCTGAGCCTCCTTTTCTCCAGGCTGAGCCCCCCCAGCTCCCTCAGCTGCTCCTGCTGCTCCAGCCCCTTCCCAGCTCCCTTCCCTTCCCTGCACACGCTCCAGCCCCTCCATGTCCTTCTTGACATGAAGGATCCAAAACTGAGGGTCTTGTTCAGTTTTGACCCCTCATCTCACTCCAGACCTAATTTAGTCCACTCTGTGCCCCATTCCCACTTCCAAGGCGTCTTCCTTGGCTACAGACAACCGTGAGGACAAGGCACAGGATTCCCAAACTCTCCCTTCTCATATCAGACACCCCTCCAGCAGTTTCCTTTCTTATTTCGAGGGGCCCAAAACTGAATCCCGTCAGATCTTAGACCTGAGAGATGAGCCCTCCCCAGCCTAAATTATGCCTGAATATTGGAAAACCGCTCCTTTGCCTCTCCTCAACCCCTCCCTGCACATGGATTTTGGTGTGCACTGCCCTCCTGACCCCTGCCCTGTGTTCCTTGCAGGCCTCCCAGCTGTATTTGTCACAGCGTGGGCCAGCGTGAGAGCCACTCTCGCCGACACAGAGTAAGTCCCACTGGCTTTTCTGCTCTTCCTATCGTGGGTGAAGCTTTCAGTGGGGCTCGTGGGTGAATTCCAAGGGGAAAAAATGAACCAGGCAAAGCCAGAAGTTTACTGTGGAGTTGGGAAAGACTCAGGGAAAAGGGGGGGGGGGTTATGGAAGGGAAGGATAAACGTTCCTAACTTTCACTTCGTTTTCTGTGAGGTGCCATGAAATGGGAACACCTGCAGCTGTGATCCCTGGGGATAAGAGGGATAACTTCCCAGCTAGGCAGGGGCAAGGTCTTTAAAGTGCTGAATGTCCAGGAAGGAACCTGGGACACGGCAGGTCCAGCACAGCCAAAGAAGGT
>NW_020957127.1:55231-92780 GCF_003031625.1 Empidonax traillii | reverse complement strand
TTTGTTTTCCTGTCCCTGCAGGTAAATTTTATTCTTTTTATCAATATTATCAGAGTCCTCGCCACCAAACTACGGGAGACAAACGCAGGGAGGTGCGACTCGAGACAACAGTACAGGTGGGTCACGTGGCCTCTCCGCTTTTTGGGGAGAGGACAACGCCCTGGTTTCACCCCCTTGGCTTCAGAGCAACCCAGGGTGAGCAGCTCAGGGTGCCTGCAGCCACCCAAAACAGGGTGAGGAGGACGTTGTCACCCAAGAACGAATCGACAGTTTAAACACCCCCTCAGCCTTTGCAGTCCAACCTGGGGGACCTGCCTCGCAGGTTAGAGGGGAATTCAAGCTCTTCAGCCAGTTCAGAAGTGCCTGTGCTGCTCTTGAGCCCAGAGTGCAGCAGTAAAAGCCTTGTTTGTGTCGTTGAAGCCACTCAAACTTGTCTCCATTTCCTCATTTCTATTTATTTCCCTCCCGTGCTTTGTAAAATCCGGGCTGTTTGTCCAATCTGCCCTTCAGTGGGTGTTTGGTGCCTCTGCTGAAATGACAAAGAGGTTCCTGCCCCCTTTGCTGGCGTCTCCCCTGTTTGTTGTGTTGTGTTGTGTTTTCCTTTGTTCTGCCAGCTCTTCCCTCCTGATAATTCGGGTTATTCACGGCGTGGCCAAAACCAGACGGAACGAACAGATGGCTGAGGCACCTCTTGGTGCTGGAGAGCTCCCAGGGCTTCCCAGAATGTCCAGGGCTGACCAACCTGACACCTGGAGAGGGGGCAGAGCAGAGTGACAGGGCTGCAAACCATGAGCTCGTTGCCACCATCCCCCCCCCCTGCAAACAAACACCCCCCCGTTTCATGGAGCCAGGAGGGACATTTGGCAGCAAAACACCTCCCTCTTTATTTATTTATTTTTCCTGCCCTGTCAGGGCTCTGATTTATCTGTTTGTCTACTTCTCCCTGGCTGAAAGTTGCAGTTAATTACGGTTTGGATGGGGCTTTCTCCTCTGGAAGGGTTCAGCTCCCTCAGTGCTCTGCAGTTCCTGGACAGAGCCCCTACCAGCCCCTTCTGGGGGTGGTGTTTGCCCCCTGCCAGGAACTGCTGCTCCTGGTGACTTGCTGCAACCCTTGGCAGAGGGTTTAATCCTTCAATTCATGGCGGTGATTCCCCGAGGAGCAAACCCAGCCAAGTGCTGGCGTTGTGTGGAACCTCCCCCCGGGCCCCAGCACGTGCTGAGATGCAGCTGCTTCTTCAGCAGGAGGTTTTCCAAGTGACCTTGCAGCCCAAGGCACCTCCTGAGGGTGTCCACCTCCCAGCCCCACAGGGCACTGTCCCCTTCCCTCTGATGGCTGCAATAATTCTGCTCCCAGATGCACTTCCCCCTCCTCCAGCCCGGCCTCTGACCCAGGGTGGGTGTTCATGGCGTGCCTCAACAAGCAGCAAAATCACCGAGTGGCTGAGGTTGGAGGTGCCCTCTGGAGATCACCCAGTCCAACCCTCCCTGCCCAACCTACTGCAGGTTGTGTAGGGCCGTGTCCAGGCGTAAAAGGAAGGAGAACATCCTGTATGGACAGGGATTGGATGCCAGTCAGGGGGTGAAGGAGAACATCCTGTATGGACAGGGATTGGATGCCAGTCAGGGGCTGAGGGCTGGCACAGCAGCACACATTCCTTTCCAACCACCCTCCCACCCTCCACCCCTGACCCTGAGCCAAACCTGGAGATGATCTGAGGCTGGAAAAGACACTCCTGTGCCTTCACCTCCAGCAGCATCACCCGGGAGGGGGTCGAAGCAGCACATCAGCACCTGGGTTGTCTCAAATATACGCTGAAATTCCAGGTGGCCCCAGTTCCTGTGGGAACAGGAGCTGTCCAAGCCTACCCAGGGGGTCACATTTGCCCCCTCCACTAATTCCCTGTCTTTCCCTGTCCCCACAGGAAGCTGCTGAAATCTACCCTCGTCCTTATGCCTCTGTTTGGAGTTCACTATATTGTTTTCATGGCTATGCCATACACAGACGTGTCAGGGATTCTTTGGCAAGTTCAAATGCACTATGAAATGCTGTTCAACTCTTTCCAGGTACTGGCACTGGGGAATTTTAGAGGGGAGGGGTGGGGGAAACCACAAGGATTTCAATGGGGAGAAGGGGGAAATGGGAGTGCAAGTTGGACTCTGAAGGCAGGGCTGGCTTTACAATACACCAGGTTTCATTCCTGAGGTGATCTGATAGTATTTTGATACATATAATTTTATAATATAAATATTATCATAATCTGTATAATATAAATATTGGGAAATATTGGAAAACATTTGAAAAATATTTTCTCTTGTCAAAGCATGATATTTATGCTATTTGTATTTATGAAGGCTCAGCGTGTCCAACCACAAAAATGGTCCTGTTGGGAGGTAACTTTGCCCCACAAAATAAACCCTTTTAGACCCAGGTGAGACAGGAGCTGGTGGAGATCCACAGAGATGTTTTTTTTTTCAAATTACCTCCCAAATTTCTTGCCCCGGGTTGTCTTTCAGTGCTGAGGGGATTCCTCAGTCCCAGCTCTGGGAAAAGGGAGGTTTAGTTCTTGGAATGGTCCTGTTGTGCCATTGCTGGGCCCCCCCACCCCGAGCAGAGCCTGGGCCATCCCCTGCAGCCCCTGAGGGACACTGGGGAGGTCCCCTCTCAGTGTCTGCTCTGGAGGCTGAACAGCCCCAGCTCCCTCAGCCTGTCCTGCTCACGGAGATGCTCCATCCCTTCAGCACCTCCGCAGGACAATCATCTGCCAGGAGCTCCATGTACTGAGGAGCCCAAACTGGACACACAGCACCCTGATGTGCCTCCCCAGGGCTGAGCAGAGGGGCAGGATCCCCTCCCTGCCCTGCTGGGAAGGCTGGTTGTTGTCCACCAGGACCCCCAGGTCTGCTGTGCCAGTTTTATGCAGGAGATGATGAGTGTCACTCGTTCCAGAGAACCTGGGGGTGCAAAGAGCAGAAAAGAGAAGCTCCCCTGCAGCCCAAATGCCCATTAACACGTTGCCTTTTCTTCCTTGCAGGGATTTTTTGTTGCCATCATATACTGTTTTTGCAATGGAGAGGTGAGTCACCAACACCCTCAGGATTCCCCTCCCTTTTTTAGGATCATTCCACACACAGCTGGAGGAACAGCAGCACCCCCTCACTCTTCAGAGTGCCCCAGCCCTGCTTTGCACTCCAAGCTCTGTCAGTCCCCACCCAGGTCCCCAAAAAATGACCCACTGCAAGGAGCCTATGGAGATAAAAATGGGGAGTTTATAATTTCCCAGCCTAAGAGCTGTTTAGAGCTGCTGAAGTTCAGATCTGTGGCAGGATCTGTGGGTTGATGGAGTAGCTGCCTGACCAGAAAGCTCAATGGATTGTCCAGGGCCTTTTGACCCCTTTTTTTTTAATTCTATTTCCAGAGTAATATCCTTTGATTTCTTCATTTCCATTAATTCCCTCAGTTGCTGCAAATTAAGGAATTAGGTGGTCAGTGGGTGCACACTGGGAAAGGACTTTCATGGAGTGGCATAAAGCTGGTTTGACCTAAATTGGGGGATTTTAAGGGGGAAATGTAACTTCAAATGGGAAGATTAAAACAAGGCAAGATGTGTACCATAAGGGGAACTCATCCCAATCCCAGCTTCAGCCATCTGGTTTTGATTCAGCCTAAAGTAGTCTCAGTCTAAAGAAATAGCTTAAGTCTAAAATAGTGAACTCCTTTCTAGGGGAATTTCTGGGGACTCGGGTGCCTCTGGAGGTGCTTCATCCCACTTTTACTCGATTTCACGGTACAAGAGAGGATTCTCCCCTTGTTTTTGCCCTTGGACGGAGTTCACCCACATTTTCAGCCACTCAAGCTTCCCAGGGCCAAACATTCCACGTGGGAAGGGGAGATTTAACGTGGCTTTGCTGTTCCTTCCCATTCCATAGAATCACTGAGTTGGAAGGGACCCACAAGGATCATCAAAGCCCAACTTCCCCCCCAGTTTCCCACCCTCTCTGTCCGTGGATCCCACCTCCTTCCTGGCACCAATTCATGCTTTTTTCCCCTCCCTTCCTCTCCCAGGTCCAAGCAGAAATAAAGAAGTCATGGAGCAGGTGGACTTTAGCCCTTGACTTCAAAAGGAAAGCACGGAGTGGGAGCACAACCTACAGCTATGGACCAATGGTGTCCCACACCAGCATCACAAATGTAGCCACCAGAGGAGCGCTCGCCCTCCACCTCAACACCAGACTCATCCCAGGGACCCTCAACGGGCACCGCAACCTGCCGGGGTACGTGAAGAACGGCTCCATCTCCGAGAATTCCATGCCTTCCTCGGGGCCAGAGCAGTACAACAAGGACGAGGAATATCTCAACGGCTCCGGGCTCTACGATGGGGACAGACCCACGGTGCTGGTGGAGGAGGAGAGGGAGACAGTGATGTAGAGGAAGGAGGGGAAAACCAACCAAAACAAGCAGAAGGATGAAAAAGGTTCCTGGAGAGCATTTGGCGGGTGGAAGAACCATCAGGCCACGCATGGAATGCCGAGGGTTTCCGTGGAGTTTCCCTGTTCTGTGGAGCCAGAGGTTGAGTTACACGGGAAGAACGAGCGGGCCAAGCAAGGTTGGCCGGTGGTGGATCCCACCCACGGACTCGGCGATCCACGTCTTCCTGGCGTTCCCAGGGATCTCCACACCCTGCTGGACCACAGAGACGCTCTCCAGGGAGGGCTGGGGAGCATCACGAGGGTCCCTGGAGCTCCTGGAGAGCGTGGGCAGCCGAGGGGGGACAGGAGCCCTGGGGCACTTGGCCTGCTGGGTCCAACCTGTCGCGCGTCGTCCTTTCCCTCGGGAATCTCCTTGGCAAAAAGTGCCCCTCTGGGCTGGGAAGGGGTTCACAGCTCGTGGCTGCAGGAGACAGGCAGAAAACTCTCCTTCCTCTCCCCCAGTCCCGGTAGCAAGGCAGGAACCAGCGGGAATTCAGGGTGGAAAAGGTGGTTCTCAGAATATGCAACGTTTCTGTTCTTCCAGGTGCAGCAGAGATGGAGAGGGGCCTTCCAAGGGCAGGGAATTCACAGGTCTTGGAGGGGGTGGGGGGGTGTGTGTGGATAAAATCAGTTCAGAGGGGACCTAACTCAGCCCTCCCTTTTTGGGGAGGCTCATGGGAAGAAGCTTCATTTCATTTTTAAACCTCTAAATTGTTCCTCCTTCTGTTCTCTGAAAATCCTGATCCATTGAATCATGAAATCCCAGGATGCTTTGGGTTGGAAGGGACATGAAAGATCACCCAGTGCCACCCCCTGCCATGGGCAGGGACACCTTCCACCAGCCCAGGGTGCTCCAGCCTGGCCTGGAACACTTCCAGGGATCCAGGAGCAGCCACAGCTGCTCTGGGCAAGGGGTCCAAACCCTGGTGAGGAGAAAAACTCCATCAGCCTTGTGCCTGTGTCCCCCAGAAGCACAGTCTGTGGGATACAAACCCACCTTCAGGAGATCCAAAGGCCCAATTCGATGGATAAAAGCACGGGGGTTGCTCCTGGATGCTTTCACAGAGCGTCCCCAGAGGCTGCTCTCTGATGGGAGTTGTGAGATGGGAGTTGTGCTGGGGCTGATCCTCCAGGGAAGGGTCTCTGCCTGTTCCCAGCCGTGACACAGAACTGGTCAGGAGTGAGGGATTAGGAACAGCCACCAAAATTCCTACTGCAGCAGGTTCTGCTGAGCCAGCCTGGACCCTCTTCCCAGCCTCTGTCCTACCCTCACCAGTCCTTTGCTCCAGTCCAAGACTCAGCTCCTCAGGGGGCCCTTTCTGTCCTTATTTCTTCCTTTCCTTCCTGGCAAGTTCCTGGTGACTGAAGCACTTTGACCACTTTCACTCAAATGCAATAGGAAAGAGACCTTGGGGAAGTTTGGGAATTCCTTTAGGATGCAGGTGAGGAAAAATGGGAGAGCCTGCTCTCTGTTCTGATCCTGTGATGTCACTGCTCGGTCACATCAGCCGGAACTTCTGAGGTGCATCCAGTCCGTGCAATCAGCCAGCCCTGAGAGGGAAACTAAGGGCTAAATTCCCCCAGACTCTGCAGGCAGTCAGGAAGAGAAGCTGGGACCTTGATCTGCGTCCCAAACAACCTTTAACAACCTCCCAGCTTGGGCCTGACCAGACCCCAGGGAAGACACACACGGGTAGCTCGTTAATCGTGGAATCAGAGAATCGCTGGGGTTGGGAAAGCCCCCCGAGTTCCCTCTTGTCCTGTAAGAGAGCTCTTTAAATCCAGGATTTACCTGTGATCTTCTTGTCCCGTTTCCGTTATTAAAAGAAGTCAAATCTCCTCACAGCCCTTTCCCACCAAACAGCAGCTACTGAAATGTAAATGTTCGAAGATTGATCTCTTCTCGTGCTCTCTCCTTCTGCCCCTCCTGATTTTCTCACTCAGAACAATGTCTTGGTTATCCTTTCACCCCTGGAACAGAGAAAACACACCAAAAAACCCTCCAAGCAGTGACTCAGTGTTTGCTTGTGTTTGTCACTGAGAACTCAGGATCGAGAACGTGTCTGACAATCACTCAGCAAAGTTCAAGGAATCAGCAAAAGCCATGAAATTATTTATAAACAAGTACAACACCCTCAGCAAACACAGCCCTCACTGACAGGAGTTTGGCACTGGATTATTTAGAAGAAATGTCTAAAACCTCTTGTTAGACACAGATAAATTTACAGAGGCACGGGGGACATACAGAGGAAGAAATATTCTTTTTTAAGCCTTTTTTAATTGCAAATCATGAATAATAGATTTTTTTTTTTTTTTTGGAGGGGGGGTATGTGAATGAACAGTATTCCTGCAAAAATTGAGGGAATGCTGATACTAAACCAGAGGGAAAAGTGAAATCCAGGCACAACAGAATATCTTTATCAAAGCCTGTTCCTGCCATGCCTGGGCTGATCCCAAACTCCTGATTTGAGTGTTTGCATCAGGATCTGTCAACTAGAGACCCAAGGTTGTCCTTCCCCGATTTTAGTGAGGAAGGATCAGACCTGTGGCATCTCAAAACAGAGAATAAACCCCAATTCATGGCTGGGATTTGCTCTGGAAGGACAAGCAGAGGCCAAAGCCTTTGGATTCAGAGCATCCCCTTGACCACAACCTGCTTTTCCCCCAAAGTCCCTCCCCCTTCATCTCCCTCTTTTCCAGATGGGCACAGAGCTCTTCAATCCTCCTCAGCCTTTTATTTCCTCAGGAGGACTTTTTGGCAGCAGTTTTGTCCTCTCTGCTCTGCAGACAAATGTTTTTATCCCTCCTCTCCACTGCTTGGTCCTGGTTCAGATGAGATCATGTCTTGTCCCGTTCCCCACCGTTCCTCAGCCCTGCTGCCTCTTGTCTGATACATTTTGGAGCCAAGAGTTCACAAAGATCTCCCAAAATCCAATTCTTCAGCCAGGGGTTGGCTTTGTTTATCTGTTTACGGGCAACCAGCTGAAGGTCACGGGACATCCACGGTGCTGGGCAGAATTTCCCACTTTTTAAACTATAAAAACACACGAAGAGGGAACATCTCCAATTTTTTATCCCTGTTTATGGCCTTGTCAAACTCAATATCTGGATTAAAGCTTTTAACTTCAGGTTCTGGTGGATCAAAAAGTCAAGAAACCTCATTTGTAGGTTGGGTTCTATTTTTTTTCCCCCCTACCCAAAGTCATGGCTGGAGCTGCTAATCCAGGAGGTCTTTTCCAATCTGACCAGTTCCCTAATTCCATGATTAGCCCAACAAGCTCTGTCCTCATTTAGAACACATTTACAGGACACTGAGGCAGGGAAGGGCTGGAAATCAGCTGAGGGTTGGGCAGGGCCCAGGAACAAGAGGAAAAGTTGTGGAGGAGCTGACCCAGCTGATCAGGAGTAATCAGGGAACCTTATAAACCTGCCTTCTTTTCAGGCAGATAAATCATTGCCTAATTAGGATTTCTCCTGACTGGGGGAGTCTTGGGACAGCAAAGGGGAGGGTGTGACAGTGTCAGTACCACTTTCTCTTCTCCTTCACCCCCACTGGCACTTTTCCCTTTCATCTCACCCGTAAAAGTGGTAAATTAGAACAAACTCAGCTTGAGAACCCGGAATGTCGCAGCCATTTGGGATGAAATCCTGACCCCAGGAAAGTCAACCCCCCAAGAGATGTCTGTGGATATCCATGGAGTGGGTTTCACCCATCAATTCTGCAGAGGGAAAGGGTCAATGATTTAAAGAAATCACCTCCCCCCTTCCCAAAACCTCCCTGGGATTTCAGGGTGGCTTTTTTCCTTCGGATCAAGAGCACGGCAGGAAATCCCCAAAGCAGAGATCCAGAGGTGGGAGATGGGTCTGAGGGGCAGTTTCCTCTCCTGAAATGCTCCAGCATTCATTTTGTACTGGGAGCAGCTTCTGCATGTGGGGATTTGGGACGTGGTAGACACTTGGCCAGAAAAAGGCACGGGATTAAAATGTTTGGGATGGGTGGGATTAGTGTTTCCAAAATGCCTGGGGTTACATCCACTGAAATAGAGCTGCAAGATCCACTGGAAAGGGTTGAAATGAAGGGTGTGCTCCAGGCAGGCAGCCCTCAGGTGCCCCAAACAGGAGACAAAACAATCAGCTCACCAGAGAAGCAGCATCTGCTTAAACCAGAGCTTTCCAACAGGCACAGACCCTTCTAAATCCAGATCTGAGCCTTTCCAGCCAGGCCAAGCTTCACCCTTTTTCCTCTGTCTGAATTAAATGATTTTTAATCATTTAGGGGAGGAGGAATTACAGAATCATGGGATGGTTTGGGGTGGGAAGGGACCTTAAAGCCCATCCAGTCCCAACTTCTGCCATGGGCAGGGACACCTTCCACAGCCCAGGTGGCTCCAGCCCCATCCCTGAACAAGAATCCATTTGCTGGGAAATATTTGGAAGGACAGGTTGTAGGAGGTGGAGCTGGTGGGAGAGGGGAGCCTGTTGGTGGCAGAAGAGGAAGGGCAGGCACAGCCAAAGCCATCCCCAATCCCATCCCCAATCCCATCCCCAATCCCATCCCCAATCCCATCCCCGTGTTCCAAAGTGCTTTGTCAACCTCTTCCCGTGTGGGTGAGCTGGGTGGGGGGAGACTGAGGAGACAAACCTGCTGCTAAACCCCATCCCTTCATCTCAGCAGCTTCAGGGTGTCCCAGCCCTGGTGGGCACAGGAATTGGTGGGATCTGGGCACTGGGAAAAGGCCTCCTCAGCCACCATTGCCAGGGGTTATTTTCAAGGTGTTGGCTCTGGGAGAGGAGCCGGGGGGGGGGGGGGTATTTGTGCCCCTCGGTCACAGCGCGGGGTTTCAGACCTTGTGCCACTTCAGGAGAGGGGCAAAACCCCCAGATGAGAGGCTGAAACTGGGATTTGTCCCCGTGTGTCCCAGGCCTTGCCCTGTGTGTGTCAACATTTCCATTTCCCACCCCCTCTCCCGCCTCTGCTTTCCGTCGGGACCAAAGGAGCGGGCGGGCCACGGCAAACCACAGGGGGGTGTGTGTGTGTGTCAAAGGGAATTCCAATAAAAACCCACCTTGACTGATCCTCGTGGAATCCTTCTCCAGTGTCCTTTCCTGCCCGTGGCGCTCAGAGCCTCAAAAATCCAGCAGGGCCACACCTGGAGGGATGTGGGTTGGGAATTCCTCCGGGTTTGGGAGGGAAGGAGCTCCATCAGCTCCTGCTGATGGGATTGAGCTGGAAATCCTTTGGGAAGATCTCCCCCTGGGTGGCTTAAAAGCCTGCCTAAAGCTGGTGCTTTTGCAGGAGCATCAGGAACAAAACTTGGGCAGCTCCAATCCAGCCTTCCTGTTGGGAAGCAGCTTGTGGAGATGTTTTAATTCCACTGCTGACATCCTTATCCTTAATCCTGGTTTGGCTCCAACAGCTTCTAAATCAGAGAATCCTGGAATGGGTTGGATTGGAAGGGACCTTAAGGATCATCCAGTGCCACCCCCTGCCATGGGCAGGGACACCTTCCACCAGCCCAGGTTGCTCCAACCTGGCCTTGGACACTTCCAGGGATCCAGGGGCAGCCACAGCTTCTCTGGGAAATCCATTCCAGTCCCTCCCCACCCTCCCAGCCAACCATTCCTTCCCAATATCCCATCTCTCCCTGCCCTCTGGCAGTGGGAAGCCATTCCCTGTGTCCTGTCCCTCCATGCCTTGTCCCCAGTCCCTCTCCAGCTCTCCTGGAGCCCCTTTAGGCCCTGGAAGGAGCTCTCAGGTCTCCCTGGATCCTTCTCTTCTCCAGGTGTTTAGTGGTGGATTCTGAAGCCACTTCCTTTTGGAGTGGCCAAAAGAGGGAAGGGAAGGGCTACAACAAGAGGAGGGAATTCCAAAGAGCTCCTGGAAGCCCTGAGCAGTCTGAGCAGTGGGATGACACTGTGGAAAGGTCTCCCCCAGCGATGTTTCACTGGGATTACGTTTCATCCACCCCAGCTCCTCTCCCAGCTGTGGCTGCCCCAGCCCTGGAAGTGTCCAAGGCCAGGGTGGAGCAAGCTGGGATAGAGGGAGGTGTCCCTGCCCATGGCAGGGGAGGGAATGGGATGATCCTTACGGTCCCTTCCAACCCAAGCCATTCTGTGATCCAGACTGACCATAAAAACCCGGATTTCTCCCCCCCTGAGAAGCAGAACTCTCAGTATTCTGGGTTTTCCTTTGCTCATGGCTTTTCCAAAGGGATGGTCCTTCTGGTTCTGGTTACCTGCAGAGAAACACAGGGGCTGCTGTGAATCTGGAAGCACAGAAGGGAAATCTGGGAAGAGCAGCAGTGGATTGGGGAACACAGAGGATCCCTGAGTCGCTGGAGGTGACCACGGTGTGTTCGTTCCCTCAGGAGCTCGTTCAGAGCTGCTTAAAATTGGCCACTTTGTCTGTGCCCCTGAAAACTTCCTGGAAACAGCAATCCAGAGTTTATAAAAGGGGATCAACAATCCAGAGTCATGTCCATAAAATGGAATCAACCATCCAGAGTCCATAAAATGGGATCAGTTCTCCAGAGTCTATAAAATGGGATCAACAATCCAGTGTCACATCTATAAAATAGGAACAACAATGCAGAGTCTATAAAATATCAGTCATCCAGAGTCTATAAAAACAGATCAGTGATCCAGAGTCCATAAAATAGGATCAACCATCTAAAGTCTATAAAATGGGATCAACAATCCAGACATGTTTATAAAATGTAATCAAGAGTTCAGAGTCTACCAAATGGGATCAAAAATCCAGTGTCACATCTATAAACCGGGATCAGCCATCCAGAGTCACACCTGTAAAACACCATCTCCTGTTTTGATTTTGGGAAGGAGAAGCTCCCCATTATCTTTGACTCCAGGGCTGGGAATGTCCCTTTGGCTGTTGTAGGTGTTCAGGGGGTCCATATTTTGGGATCAAATCATCCCTTGGCTCTCTTGGAAGTTTTAAGGAGGATGGAGGAACGTCACACCCAGAACAAGGCTGGGTGACTTCAGGCAAAAGCTGCTCCATGGAATTTCCAGGCCATCCAGAGGCCACCACCCCCCAACCATGCTTATTATTATTATTTCTAGCCCTGATGCTTCACAGAGGGAACTGCAGAGTCAAAAGAGAGCCTCTGGAAAATCCAGTGTGTGACATTCCCAGCTGGTTATTGTGCCAGGCAGGCAGTCCCATTGGATCCACAAACCAGGGAACATGAGGAAAACGGCGATTTATTTACCCTCAGATTGGGTGAGATTGGAGGGTCTCATTCAGTGGGAATGTCAATTGGAGTGGAGATTCCACACCCACTGGGTTGTTCCATTTCCTGACCATTCTCACTGTAATGTAATTTATTTTTCTGGTGTTTGATGAGAAATTCCCAGTCACTCAAATCATGGCTCCTCATCCTTCTGCTCTCCTTTGGTTTCCAGCCTTTCCCCTTCTTTTTTGGCAGGGGTCTGTGAAGAGGAGCCGTTGCCTGCTGAGAGGAGAGGCTTCAGAGCATCCAATCCACTTTGGGAAATGATGAGAGGACTCTCAGAGGGAGGGCTGAACATGCTCTGAATTGTCGTGCTTCTTAATTCTGATCGTTGTTAGGATTGATTATTGCTGGATAAACCCACGGAAGATGGAACAGGCACTGGCTGACACAGGGAAGCTCAGAAGCCATTTCCCAAGTTTTTCCCACCAAATCCACCCCTTTTTTTTTTTTTTTTTTTTGCCTCAAACCACACAAAGCCCCTGTTGTGGCTGTTCCTGGCTGTCCCTTGTCCAGGCTGTTCCAGCTCCTGCTCGTGCCTGCCACGGTCCCTGTGGGTCCCTCCCGACTGGGGATGTTCTGCAGCTCCACGTTCTTCTCTCAGGGATGTTTTCATTGCTTTCCTCACCACTGAGCCTGATTTTCAGCTCCCTTTGTCTCCTCTTTGTCCTGCCTGTGTTTTCACCCCCCCCCCCCCAGTTCTGCGAGGGCCGAGTTTCCAAACAGGCCCCTCGTGAGATGGAAACAAAGGCTGTTGTCGCTGCAGATGGACAATGCAGAGCTCAGAAACACCATCCCTCCCCTCCACATCGCCCTGGAGAGGCTGAGGAGAGGCTTTGCTTTGCTGACAAGTGTTCCCACCCCGAATTTCTGTTCACTCAGCACTGAGCTGAGCGGGGGGAGCTGCCCCCTCTCCACGTTTTTGGTGCAAACCCCCCCCGATGGAAAATGGGGAGTTCTGGTTCAGTGGATGAGTTGAAAACTAAGGAAACAGAGGGAAAGAATTCAGCAGGCAAGATAAAAGTTGGGTTGGACAACCCCTTGATTCTGAGCTTGGACAATTGCTTTGTTCTGAGTGACAGGACCAGCACCCAGGGAATGGCTTCCCAGTGCCAGAGGGCAGGGAGAGATGGGATATTGGGAAGGAATTCTTGGCTGGGAGGGTGGGGAGGGACTGGAGTGGATTCCCAGAGAAGCTGTGGCTGCCCCTGGATCCCTGGAAGTGTCCAAGGCCGGGTTGGAGCAACCTGGGACAGTGGAAGGTGTCCCTGCCCATGGCAGGGGGTGGAATGAGCTGATCCTTAAGGTTCTTTCCAACCCAAACCATTCCATGGTTCTGTGATTTCCTCATTGGAAAAATCAGGGAAAATTTACTTGACCCAAAGCTCAGCATTTCATTTAATCCTGGAGTTGTTTAGTCCTGCTGTTGCTGCTTCAAGTTGGAATTTAAAGCTGCTCCATGATGGATCATTCCCTTCTGTGATGAGGAGTCTCAGCCCACGTGACAACCTCATGGCACAATCCCAAAATTCAAAGGCAAAGCCAGATCTGTTGTTTTCCCTGCCCAGGAACTTTTCTTCCAGCTGGGAAAAAAAAAACAAACACCTCCTCCAATAAAACTTCTCTTTCCTGGAGGTTGCTCAGAGACTTTGGTGAGCAGGGATTTCACGTGGATTTGCTGGTTCTTTGACTAAACCAAGTGGGAAATGCCAGGAAACTTCCAAATTATTGTCAGCAGAGGACAGGAAGATTTGGGAGGAGTTTCTTCCACCAGCCCTGGGTTCTCTTTCATAGTTTCTACATCAACTCCTTCCCCTCTCACTTTATCCCTCAAGATTCCTCAGACTCCACATTTCTTTAGTTTTTAGGTAAATCCCAAATTCCCAACAAAAAAAATCTTTCCCAGGACTATCCCTTTCTAGGAGGAGAAATAGCTGGCCCCTGAAAAAGTGGAGTTCTGTGCCCTCCCCACATTTCAGCAGCGCTTTGGGACAGCACAGCCTTGGCCACTTTTCAGGAGTTCTCAGAAGGATTTCTTTAGCAGTTTAACACCTCCCAAAAAAAAAAAGTCTCTTTGGATGCTGATGATTAAAGAATTGATTCCAATAAACTGAAATATTCCATGCCTTGCTTATTCTTTTTCTGGCCATCCATGGGATTTATTTTACAGTCTCTGTGACGAAGTGTGTCACTTTTTTGGGCAAGATAAGCAAGGAGGTCTCAAGCTGAGAGGCCCAGAGGTGAGTCTGGAGGACCTGAACTCCCTTCCCAGTGAATGTGAATTCCCTTCCCAGTGAATGTGAATTCCCTTCCCAGGGAAGGGAATTATTTTTTGCAAAAATAATTCGTGCAGAAAAAAAGGCTTGTGCTCCTTCCAGTCTAAACTGCCCCCAGCTGAAAGCCAGGATGGCTCCTGACAGCGTTTGGGGTTTAAAGACCCTCATGGAGCTCTATCAAAAATGAGACAGCAGCTTTGAGTTTATTGTTTCCATCATGACTTGAAGTGCCCATATAAATCAGAGCAATTCTGGGGAGGGAATCCAGCTCTAGAACTGACTCCCAGATTTGAATCAGACTCAATTCCCTCCCAGATGATTTATTGTCCTCCAGGCCAAGGCACCAGAGCTCTGGGCTGACTCTGAGCCTGGAAGGATGGTGATTACACGAGGTCAGAGCTGCAGATTAAATTAGCCCATCTTGCTCTAAACCCCACAAATCTGTAAGAGGCTATTTAGGGATTCTTATTATGGAGACATAACCCTGGGTTTTTTTAGTTTATTCTCTGCCCAGACAACTCTTTTACAAGAGGTGATAAATAACCAGCCTTCATTACCCTTGGATTGCATTTCCCCTTCGGATCAAACCCAATTATCTGAGCATCTTCCCCCTCCAAACATCTCTGATTAGTTTAGACCCTCTGAAATCATTCATTTCCTCAACTTAACATCCTTTTCCCTGGTAAATATATACATTTACATCCCCCTCCAGCCTCATCAGCCTTGCCCAAGCCAGAGGACACTTGTCCACCCCCCTGATTCAAGCAGTCCTTTCCATGTTTACATCCAGCCTATTCCATGGGGGAGCTTTCCAAGGACATGGAAGCAGCCAAAGACCTAAATCCATAGAAAAGCCACTAGAAATGATAAAAACCTGCAGAAATTATTGCCACTCTGGACTCCTGAAAATCCCTCCAGGAGAGCTGGAGAGGGACTGGGGACAAGGCATGGAGGGACAGGACACAGGGAATGGCTTCAAGTGGAAAGAGGATCAATTTAGCTGGGATATTAGGAAAAAAATCTTGTCTGGGAGGGTGGGGAGGGGCTGGAATGGATTTCCCAGAGAAGCTGTGGCTGCCCCTGGATCCCTGGAAGTGTCCAAGGCCAGGTTGGAGCAGCCTGGGCTGGTGGGAGGTGTCCCTGGCCGTGGCAGGGGGTGGAATGGGATGAGCTTTAAGGGCACTTCCAACCCAAATTATCCCGTGATTTTCCCTTGGGTCACTCGCAGCCCCTCTTTGAGGCAATAATTCTGATGTCCCCAGGAAAACCCTCTGCAAGCAACTCCTGGGAAATGCTCTGGGAGAGCAGAACAGGTTAAGGACTCATCAGGACTCATCAGGAACCTTAATGACATCTCAGCTCATCACAGCCAGGAATAACAGGACTCTGAAAGAACAGAGGAAAATATTCCAAGCAAACGACGAGCCAATTAAGGGCTAATTTGTTTGAATCATTTAACCAGCCCCGCTGAGCCCCTGGGGGACAACATTCCAAGGGAAGCCAGGGATGAGTTCTCAGAGATGCCAAGAGATTCCCCCGCCTTTGTTTAAACCTCGTGCATTTTGCATCACCCCGCAGGAGGACGGACCGCAGGTTCCTGTCCCGAATTTCACCTTTTCAGACACCACTTCCTCAGCAGGAGGGAACGGGAAGGAGCTTTGTCTGCTAAGGATGCTCAAATTGCCCCTAAAATCCCGGGATTCAGCCCGGGCTTGAGTTCCCCCTGCAGACAGAGCCAGACAGGAGGGTGTTATCCCCCCCTTCCTCCCAGCCAGAGGCTCCCAGGTACATTTGTCATTCCCTCTCCATCATGTGTCTATTGGTGTATCATAAATATCAATATTTTTATATCCATTCTGATTAGCATATCACATTTAGCCAGGGGTTTATACCAGCTCCCACACAGCCCTTCTGTCTCAGCCCATCTGTTCCCCGCTGGTTGCTCTGCACAGCATGAAAATGCTATTTTTTAGTGGAATAACTGTTGGGGGTTTTTCCCATCCTGAAGGCCCAGCAGGGTCAGGATCCCTCCTGTGCTGCACTGGACACCAAACGAACCCAGACAGGCAAGACACCTCATGTCCCAGGAATGCTGAGCTCCCACAGCCCTGGGTGACAACAATGCACCTGCCCTGGGGACAATACAAGGATTTAAATTAGGAATGTGATTATTACAACCACCAGCCTCTCAGTTTTCCCCTGAGAAGCCCCTACAACAAGGACTTTGGGCTCTTTGCAAATATATGCATTGCCTTCTTCCTTTCCTCCTATTCCATTTTCCTTTCTATTCCATTTTCCTTTCCTTTCTATTCCATTTTCCTTTCTATTCCATTTTCCTTTCTTTCCCATTTTCCTTTCCTTTCCATATTTTCCTTTCCTTCCCATTTTCCTCTCCTTTCCATTTTTTTTCCTTCCCATTTTCCTCTCCTTCCCATTTTCCTTTCCTTCCCATTTTCCTCTCCTTTCCATTTTCTATTCCTTTCCATTTTCCTTTCCATTTTCCTTTCCATTTTCCTTTCCTTCCCATTTTCCTTTCCTTCCCATTTTCCTTTCCTTTCCATTTTCCTTTCCATTATTTTCCTTCCCATTTTCCTTTCCATTACTTTCCTTTCCATTATTTTCCTTCCCATTTTCCTTCCCATTTTCCTCTCTATTCCATTTTCCTTCTCTTCCCTTCCCTCTCTCCCTTTCCCCTCTCCCAGCCTCTTCCAGGGTAACAAGTTCCACGAGGCCCCACAGTCCCGTTCCCTCATTTCATCTGCAGCCTCAGTGGACTCAGACTCTTGGCTGAGCTCAGATTCGATGCCCTCCAGCCCTCGCTGTGCTTCTCTCCTGCCAGTTCCTCCCCGAGCCTTTGCCAGGGCCTGGAAAAGCAGCAGCACTTCCTAAACCCGTTTGTTCCACCCCCGGAGCGACAGGCACGAGGCAGGAGATGGAAGAGCAGCAGCCACAACCCAGAGCCTGTCACAGTGAACCAGAGCATGGAGACAAAGGAGAATGAATACAAATGAAGAGCCGGGGTTTAATGAACTCACCGAGTAATTACAGCGACAAAAACCCGCCCCAAGCTGGGAGTTTCCACGGAAGGAGAACGTGGATCTGGAGCACAGAAGGGTTTATTGGCTGGGGATGGGGATTCTGCTCCGTGTCCAGCCGTGGGGGACCTGCCCAGAGCTCCTCCTGGGAGAACAATCACGGATCAGAGGGCTGGGAATCACCAACCATGGGAAGTTCAACCAGGGAAATGCTGGATTCTGCCCCTGGGATGGGGCAATCCTGGATGGAGGGACAGGTTGGGAATGAGAGGCTGGGAAGCAGAGCTGGGAAAGGGCCCTGGGGGTGCTGGTGGGTGCCAGTTGTCCCTGAGTCAGCAGTGCCCTGGCAGCCAGGAGGGACATCCCTGTCCTTGGGGCATCAGGGAGGGGATTGTCCCGCTCTGCTCTGCCCTGGGGAGGCCTCACCTCAACATTGGGGCAGTTTAGGGGGACACAATGGAAGGGAGAGATTGAGCCATTGGAGAGTGTCCAAAGGAGGGCAAAGAGATGGGGAAGGGCCTGGATTTGGAGCCGTGTGAGGACACTGAGGGCACTTGGGGTGTTCAGCTGGAGAAGAGGAGGGCACAGAGACAGAGGGGACTGCTCAGGGACTGTCTGTGATTCCACCTCCCTCAGTTTTCCATTTCCACTGACAAACGTCACCTTCATGGATGAACTTTTATCTGCTTGGATGCTGCTTCAGGATTTGGGAGCTCTGATTTGGGAAGCATGGTGTCACTAATCCAGGGAGTGTTACTGATCCAGGGAGTGTAATTCCTTCCCTTTAAATCCCCCCCTGGATTAATAATCAGGGAATGGAAAAAAAAAAGATTTGAAGGCGAGTGGTTCTTTTGACATGGTTATGAAAACAGAGCTTCTGGCTACTGAAAATTCCACCACTGTTCCTTTTGTTTTTTTGTTGTTGTTGTTACAAAACTGAGTCTTTGTCTTCATTTTAACTCCATCACCAACAGTCTAAAATAACCCCAAAGTGAAGAACTGTGTTAATTGCTCTCAGTTCCTGATTGCCACTGTTGTCTTATGTTGATAATCACGATGAAACATCACATTCCACCCCAAAACTGCTGCCAGTTTTCAGCAGGCTGCCACGTCTCTAGAAGAGCTCTGGTTATTGGAGATTCCTACCAGCTTAACTCATGGAATCCCAGAACGGTTTGGTTGGAAGGGGCCTTAAAGTCCATCTCATTCCACCTCACCCACCTTCCACCAGCCCAGGTTGCTCCAACCCGGCCTTGGACACTTCCCAGGATGGGGCAGCCACAGCTTCTCTGGAAAACCCATCCCAGTCCCCCCCCCCACCCTCACAGGAAACAATTCCCTCCTTATCTACCTAAATTTCTCATCTTTCAGCTTATCTCGGGTGCTGTGAAGTGAAAACCAACCTGTGCCTTCGCTCCTTCAGGGTGAGAGAGAGGCAACTTTATCCCAGATGTGGTGCCTTTCCACAGCAATCCCTGATTTCCACCACTGCCCCCGTGGGGACTGGGCTGAGATTTGGGGATTTGTAGCATTATTTGCAAATTAAAGTCCTTCCTAATCCCATTTATTCGTGTGCATGTGAATGTGGACTAAGAGAATTCCCAGCTTTTCCAGGATCTGCCCTGGAAAAGAACACACACACTGAAGGGTTTCTGCTGGAGAATGGAGCCTTGCAGATTAATTAAAAGCAATCCTTAATAGACCAAACAGTCTCTTTGCAGAATGAGCCCCTCTGCTGCAATTAAAACCACAAAAAAAAAAGATGGTTAAAAAAAAAAAAAAAAAAAAGGAAATAAAGAAACCCACATTTGCATTCAGCAGTTCCTTAATTGGGAGCTTGGGTTAAATGGCAGCTGTTTTGCTGCTTCCCATTCTGGATCTAAGACTTCTGATTATCCAAAATTAGCTCCAATTACTTGATTAGGCAGATCCAGCTTTCTGCTGGGACTGCAGCTTCCGTGATTCCCACAGTTCAAATGAAGACGGAGAGTTAAGCAGCCTCAATCACCTCAGATTAAATCCTCAGAGCAGCAAATAAAGTTACCTTGACTTTAGTCAGGTTGCACTGGTTTATACTGGGCTGAGAAACCAGGACTGGTGTGACAACAGGATTAAAAAGTGTTTTTCTATTATTAATATTATTGTTATTGTTTTAATTTTAATATAATGATATGTATTTGTAATATTTATATTATTTTATTGTTGTTATGATATTTAAAAGTCAGGCTTATAACAAATCAGGGGTTTTTTTGGCCTTTGCCTCCCGTGAATTGGCCTCGTGGTTTTGGATCAGGATCATCCAATTAAGCTGATTGGATTACCACATAAAGTCCTGCAATAGCTAAATCACCCTAAATGAGGGTGCTGAGTCACAGACCTGATGTTTGGGCATCCAGGCCATTCCAGAGACATCCCAAGGGCTCCTTTCACCTTTCCACTGATTTGAAATTTGTTATTCTTTACTCAAGGCACTTCTCTTCTCCAGGGGAACCCCCCCCCCAGCTCTCCAGAAATGGAACATCCACGTCCCAGGTTGTCACCTGGAGAGTCCCACCTGCCTGCCCAGCCTGGACTGGAGGAATAAATGGGAATTCCTCCAGCCATGGCATTGCCATCCACCTTTGGAAGCAGGAAAATACAACTGGTTGGGTCGCTCACAACCGACCTGACTCAGGTCTTGGGGTGGGGGGAGCAAAATGAAGTGACAAGTTGTGAAATAGCTGTCCAAAAAATGTCAGAGGAAATTGCACTCAGGGGGAAACACAACCCTGGCTTTCACAGGGGATGTGTTGGAATAAATGAGCTGGGAAAATTTCACCTTTTCTGTACCATTTTCATACTGAGAATGTATTTAAACTCTTCCTGTTTGTGTTTCAGGGTTGTCCTGCTGGAATTTCATTTCTGGAGGCCTTTTGCTTCGGGTCTTTAGGCCTTTGAGGGTGGTTACAGTGAGGATTGTGTTCAAGCCTGCCTGAGTCAAAGGGACTTTTCAATCTCCCAACAGGAAAGTAAGAACAGGAAGGATCAACCAGCCCCCAGGGTCCTGTCCCTCCTGTCACAAGGAGAAGCCCCCACCATCCTTTCCAAAAGGGATTGAATTCCATGTGACAAGTGGCCCTGACCCATCCTTGGTTGCTTTTCACTGAACCTGCTCCAAAACATCCATTTTCCAAGGCATCTTCCTTGGCTACAGATGACAGGGAGCATGAGACAAAGGATTCCCAAACTTTTCCTTCTCCTTCCTTTGCCTTCTTCCTGCCTGGCACCCCTTCAGCAGATTGATGCCATCCAGCAATTACCATATTACGTAGATGACCCCAAAACCTCTGAGGACCAGACACAACCAGGTTCACCTCAGCCTTTAATGTCCCACCACAGAATCCTGGAATCCCAGAATGGTTTGGTTGGAAAGGACCTTAAAGATCATCCAGCTTTCTTTCCCTCTGCCTGCCTGGCTGGATGTGCCAGATCTCTGTCCTCCCTGCAGGGTTTGCAGGGGCCCCTCAGGACCCAGGCACACTCCAGGTCTGTCAGACTGGACTCTAATTTAGGTCTAATTTAAGCAGGCCAGATCATTCCAGCTCCTTCCAGACTGGATCACACCACACTTCATCCCTCCCTCCTGGGCAGCTCTGGCTCTCTCTCCCCTGTTCTTTCTGTCTCCTTCTCCTCGAGTTCTCCCCACCAGGGATGAAACATCTGCTCCTCCCCTGTTTACAGCTCCAATATCTCTCTGCTTCCTGCTTTCCTCTTGGCCAAACCTTCACCATTCCATGCAAAAAAAAAAAAAAAAAAAATCACTGCCAAGTTTTCCAAAGAGGACAAAGAGTACAAATGCTGCCCTTGGAGACACATAAAAACACACACCAGAGGAGATCAGTTGCTAATCCTGAATTCCCCCTCCTGCTCCTTGAGAGCAGCATTGTCCTCAAATCCCCAGGATGGATCCCGAGCTGGGAGCACGAGCTGGGAGTCAGCTGGGAGGAATTAGGAGGCAGCAGAGGCAGGAAGAGCTGAGCAGCTTTTCCCCAACCCCCCCAAAGCTCTGTGGTTTCGGGCACGGGGCCCCAGCTGAGCTCAGCACGTGCTCCGAGCCCAGCACGGGAGTTCAGGATGTTCAATGAGTGGCTCGTGATTTCTGGGGGAGGTTCTGCTGACAGGACACTGCAGGGGGGGGGGGAAGGGGCACTCCCAGACCTGCCTTTTGCCTCTCCCCAGTTTCACAGTTCCAGTTAAGAGACAGCGAACTCCACGCTCAGGGGAAGTGGTGGGGTCACAAAACCCGTGGGGCTTTCAAAGCCCCCTGGGGATGGTGGGGTTTGGGGACGTGGTCAGCGGTGGCCTTGGCAGTGCTGGGGATGGTTGGACTCAGTGATCTCAGAGGGCTTTTCCAAGCTAACTGATTCCAGGTTCTCTCAGTGTCCAACACTTGGTGTGGGACCACCGAGCCCTCAGAGCAGCAGGGAAGGGTCCAGGTTGTGGTGAGGAGCTGCCACCGAGCCAGAGCTGAGGGACAGAGGGACAGGTCTGAGCACCAGCAGGGCTGGGGCACCCAGGAGGGGCCTTGACCAAACCCACGGTGGTCAGGGAGCAATTCCATATCTTCTTTCAGGTGCTGCATTTCCACACCTTCTTTTGGGAGCTGCCTTGACCTGCTGGTACCAAAACCATCTCCACCGAACTGCAGAACCAAGGACGTGCCCCGAGATTGATTTCCCATAAAACAGTGTCCCAATCCAGGGCTTCCCTTCAGCAATCAGTTGGCTCCTCCTTATCTGTTTCTTGTCAGAGAGGAGCTGCTTAACATTTCCTGAGAGATCTTCCCTCTTTTTCCTGGTATTTGACATCACTAACCCTTTTGGTAATCCTTGGGGGGCCGACTGTGAAACACACACCTCCAATTCCCAAATTTCCCTGGGCTTCTGGAGCCCCAAAGGTTGTTTCTGTGGCAGCTCTGCAAGGTGGGGTGCAGGAAATGAGAAGTTTTCCATGGGCAGAGTCGAGGGTTGGGATCCTGGTTAGAGAAAAGGAGACTTGGAACAGGAAGGAAGGGGTGAAAGCCAAAGAACTCAACCTGAAACCATTTATTTCAGGGGGAACTAATTGAAGAGTTAAGCAGTGAAATCTTCTTCTCCCTGGCCAGGAATGTCTTCCAGCCCAAGGAATAACCAAAGGTCCCTGTGTTGGGCACTGAGGGGCTTTCCTTGGTCCCTGCCCAGTCTCTCCAGGCAGCTGAAGTGATCCAGGACCAGCTGATCCCTGTGTGCTTCCACTGTCCCACTGCACAGGGCTCATCCCTGACCCGCCTCACCTTGTCCTGAGATCCAACCCAAAAATCCTCCTGACACTTCCCACAAACCCTGCAATGCCACACAAAGCTTGAAAGCCTGGAATCCAAGGATCTGGAGGCTCCATGTGCCTCCCCTCAGCAGGCACAAACTGAGGACAGAGAGGAGAACCCGAGGTGGAGGGGAGGAACTGCCACAGGGTTGTGAAACTGGGTTCTTTTTTAATTCCATCTCCCTAAATTTGGTGTGCAGTGAAACAGAATCTCTTGGCCCTGCTGCTGTTCTGGCCAGTTTATTTATTTTTTTAAACCTAATATAACCCCAAGTCCAATTGTAACCCCCTTGCCTGTGCTCTCCCCTCCAGCCTCCACCCAGAATAAATCACACCATTAACAGGAATGTGAAACCACAAGTCTGCCCCCCTGAACTGAGAGAAAAAAAAACACACCAAAACCAGCCCAAATAATTCAAAAGCTGCCAGGAACTAATCAGGCAGGGGGGGAAATGCTGACAAAAGTAGCACAAGTGGTCCCAATTACCACATCCAGCCTTTGCCAGGCTCTAAATCACCCATGGAAACCAACTTCACACCTCATCTGGCTGCTGGGTAAGGGGGGAAATGCAAGTCCAGCAGCCTCAATTTCCCTGTTTCCAGGTCTGTCCCCACTTCCACAAATCCAGGGAAGTGCTGAGCCTCTCCTCCAGCATCATCAACACTTCAGCTTTAATCCAAGAAAGATTTCATCTCCCGTGGAGGAGCCTGCGGACACACCAGGGGCTCCACGCGTGGGAAGGGTGGAAAGGAAATCAAACCCCCCACCTCGAAAGAACCCAAAACTGATGGTGTGAAAACCTAAAAGGACACAGGGCAAAGGGGGATAACTGACCTGCAGGGAACTGAACCCCCCTGGAGCGAATCCTGATGGGAATGGTGGGCTCTGCAAAAGGGAGAGACACCAAATCAAAGCCAAGAAGTTCCCAGGCAGCATCAAAGGCTGCTTTGGTGTAATATCCCAGCTTTCCAGTCTCCTGGATCCAGATCCTGGCTCGAGGCAAAGGAGGATTTGGAGGGTTTAGCTGATGCAGTGGGTGCAGAACCCTTGCAGGATAACAGCAGAAGGGCTTGGGGCAAACCTGCAGAGAGGATCAAAGAAATCTGCAGCTCCCAAATACCCCTGGATACCAAACTGGAGCCGTTTTGGGGTATCACCTCCTCCTTTAGCAGATGCAAAGCACTTCAGTGCAGGGAGAAATTCTCCACCTCCGTTCCAGGGGCAGGGATGGACATCCCTGAGGGAGCATTCCAAAGCTGGAGACCTGCAGTAACTTTTTAGGGCCGGTGACAAAACACAACCTGGAGCGATGCCCAGCCACAGAATCCAGCTGGCTGCGCTTCCAGAGGGGATTTCTGCATCCAGCACCTTCCAGAGAGCCCTTTCCCCAGCAAACTCCCCTGGCAGGACGATCAGCCCAAGCTGATGCATCAGCCACGCTGGGGGGAGAACAGCGTGTCACCCAAATTTGGGAACAGGAACTGCTCCCGCTGAGTGGCAGCGGCTGAACCCTCCTCGTGCTCCAGGGAAAATGCTCCCCAATTCCCAGCCGAGCCACCTGGCTCAAACACTGACCTGCAAAAGGGTTATTTACAGGCGGGAAAACTTGCCTGTAAATTATTCCTGAGCCCGAATTTATGCCTTGGTGATGTTTTTGCTGATGCTTGTGTGTGTGTGTGTAAAATAAATATACCTATATATATATAATGTATATAAAATATACACAAATATAATTATTTCCATTTTTCTCCACCATTTTATAACAGTGTAGGTATATAAAACATATATATAAATATATATAAAGTGTATACAAAATATATACAACTATTATATATATTATATAATTAATTATTTTCAATTTTCCTCAGCACTTTTATAACATTGTAGGAATATAAAATATACATATAATATATATTAAAATATATATCCATGAATATAATATAATATAATATATAATTACTTATTTCCATTTTTCAGCCATTTTATAACATTTCATGTATATAACATGTATAAATATACAAAAATGTATATAATATATACTAATATATAATACATAATGCATAATTCCTTATTTCCATTTTTCACAGCCATTTTGTAACATTGCATGCATGGATATACATAAAAATGTGTATAAATATATATACAAATATTATATATATAATATATAATTCCTTATTTCCATTTTTCCTCAGCAATTTTATAATATTGTATGTCTATAATATAACATATAAATTGTATATAATATATATATACAAATATATACAATATAAAGTTACTTATTTCCATTCTTCTCAGCCACTTTATGACATTGTATGTGTATAAATACATATTAAAATATAATTACATAAAAATGCACATTAAAATATATACGTAAATATAACATGTAATTCCTTATTTCCATTTTTCCTCGGCATTTTTGTAACAATGTATGTATATAATATATATAAAGATATGTAAACTGTATATAGAAATATATATACAAATAATATATGTAATATATAATTCCTTATTTCCATGTTTTTCCTCAGTAATTTTATAACACTGAATGTATACAAATTATATATAAACATGTATATAATGAATATTAAAATATATACAAATATTATATATAATATAAAATTCCTTATTTCCATTTCTCCCAGCCATTTTATAACATTGTATGAAAAGTCAGAGGGAAAAAAAAAAAACATCTTTCTCCCACAGCAAATCTGGCTCAGGGGTTGTGCTTCCCAAATCCTGCTGGATGGGCTGCTGATGCTTTGGTGGGAGTAGGGAGCAACCTCTCCTCCCTTTGCATCCCCCCACGCTCACACCCACGCTGGGTGGGCTCTTCCAGACCCCAGAGAACAATCAGAGATCCCAGACCTCAAAAGAAGCCACAGCCACACCTGGGGGTCTCCCAGGAAAAAATCCTGTGGGACTCCCGAGCTAGAAACGAGATTGGAGTGTCCAAGGGCAGGTTGGACAGGGCTTGGAGCAACCTGGGATAGGGAAGGGGTCCCTGCCCGTGGCAGGGGTGGGATGGATGAGCTTTAAGGTCCCTTCCAACCCAAACCAGTTTGGATTTCCATGAGTTTCCCTCTCTCCTCACCTTCCCAAGTGGCTGCTGCAAAGCAGAAAGCTGAGCCAACCCTCGTCCTTGGTGTGTTCTCTTTGTCCTCCTGTTGGAGAGGACCCAGCCCTCTCCTAACTCCTGTGCCATATTTTTCAGGCCCACATGGATGATTAAAGTGCCTCCTGATGCCTTTGTGAGGTGAGCCCTGAAGTTCTGCCACCAACAGACCTCCTGCTGGCCCCTAAATTGACCTGCACGGGCTCTGCTCCCCCCTGTTTGCTCCTGTTAAACCATCCCCCGATAAATCCTCATTTCCAGAGCCCTCCCCCCCCCCCACGGCGTCAATTAATTCACAGCTTCAGAACAGGCTCGGCTGACTCCACCAGAGTTTTATCTCCTGTCACACCCTGGGGTTTGCTCCTCCCAGCGCTGCTCCAAAGACTCTTCCCCCTCCTCCCCAAAGCAGTCCCTGCGAGTTCTGCCGCAGAACCGGGGAGGGGGCCCCGGGGCCAATTTACATGTTATTTACTGTGAAAGGAAAACAGTTTCACGCAGCCCCAATTAAACTGTCAGAGTCGGGGTGGGGGGGCCGCAAAACAGAGCCTCGTGTTGTGCTCCGAAACAGAGACAACATCTTCAAGCACTGTCATCGACACCAGGGGAGAACTGGGAATGGGATTCCCCTCCTGCCGGCTCCTCTTTGATGTTCCTGTGGGATGGCAGCCTGGAAGGCTTTTGGGGGGGGGGGGGGGGGAACCTCTGGGCTTGCTGCAGATGGTAAATCAGAGCCCTCCAAGAGTGGCAGCCGGAGCTGCAAATTTTGGGAGAGCCACGGTCCCCGAGTGCACGTCGATTGTGGCGAATTGCATTTGTCACCCTTTAATATCCCGGGATTGTTACCCCTTCCCAGGCTGGAGCTGGAGGCTTTGTCAGCCACTGCAGACAAGGCAGGGCTTGGTTTTGGCCACAGTCGCTTCCAGTTTGGGAATTTCCTCCTGGGAGGGATAACTGAAGTGTATTTATAGTATCAGGGTGTCGGATGGTACGACCAGGCTTCGCATCTTCAGCAGGACCAGCCCACTTTCTCCTGGGGGGATCTGGTTTTCCTTGGGATTTGGGAGGCCTTCAGGTGAAATATTGAGGCCTTTGAATTCCAAATGGGCTACATTTGCCTGCCAGGGATGTCTTTCCTTCCTGTGAAGCTGTTTTGAGCTTCAGGACAATGAGGTCCCTCCTGTCCTGGGGATTATCTTCCAGTTAAAAACCCAGGCCTAATTTTAAGCACACGGGGAACTTCAAAGCAAGGATATTTTCTTAATTCCTTGATTTTTTTGGCAGCATCAGTAAGAGACCAATAACTGACACTGCTCAGCAGCCACGGGGTCAGTTGAGCAGCTGGTTTGGGGGCTGGCAGTGAAATGTTTAACAATCAGATCAGAGAATCCCAGACTGGTTTGGGTTGGAAGGGACCTTAAGAATCATCCCAACCCCTGCCATGGGCAGAGACACCTTCCACCAGCCCAGGGTGCTCCAACCTGGCCTTGGACACTTCCAGGGATCCAGGGGCAGCCACAGCTTCTCTGGGGAATCCATTCCAGTCCCTCCCCACCCTCCCAGCCAACAATTCCTTCCCAATATCCCATCTAAATTTATCCTCTTTCAGTTCAAGCCATTCCCTGTGTCCTGTCCCTCCATGCCTTGTCCCCAGTCCCTCTCCAGCTCTCCTGGAGCCCCTTTAGGCCCTGCAAGGGGCTCTCAGGTCCCTTTTCTCAGGCTGAGATCAGCGTGGGTGGCATTTACCTGCAGCCTCAGCATCTCCCACTCCCCCTCTCTACACCAAGTGGGACAATGGAAGAGTTTCTGGGTGGTCCCTCCTATAGGACACAGCAACCCATAGATGGAGGAGCTGCCAAGCTCTGGGAAAGCACAGCCCCTGCAGGAAGCTGTTGAAGCCTCTGTGGTGAATTCACATGCCAGCTGGATTTATGTGCTGGGTGGCTGGGATTTATTACAGCACAGGGGCTGATGAGCCTCAGAGAAAGGCCCTGGTGCAGCTCGCACATCTTCGGGGAGAGACCAACCCCCTGCACACAAGGGATGATATTCCCGGGAAAGCAGCACGTTTCTGACAGGGATAAGGGACCTGAAGTGAACAACAAACCACCAAGCACACCTTGGGTTGCAGCTCTTCCCCCTCCCCCTCAGTCTGTGCTGAGAGCTCTCAAACCTCACCCCCAGGGTTCAGGAGCTCCAGGAGGGTTTGGGCAACGCTCTCAGGGACAGGGTGGGATTGTTGGGGTGTCCTGGGCACATTCCCTGCTGGCCCTGGGAACCCTCCCCCCTATTAATGTCACACCCTACATTGTACCTTCCCTGCGGTGTGTCTGATCACGCCAGGGACCTTCTAGTCGGAGCTGAACCTCCCTCTGGATGTCCCTGCCCCTTTCCCAGTGCCCAAATGCCGCAGGGATTGGGGTTCCTTGCAAGAGGAGCAGCATCAGATCCACCCAACCCTCTTTCAACCCATCCGGGGCACCCATCACAGATAACCCGGAGTTATTTACTCATCCCACACTCTGGGCTCCGTGTCCTCCTCTCCAGTGAGGTGTCCCTGTCAGGATTCCTCCAAATCCAGCCTGGCAAGTGGGAAGAACCTGCTTTGTCTGCTGTGACATTTGATCTGCTGATTTGCCTTTAGTGTCCCGTCGTGTGACAACGAGCAGTGACATCACGGGAAGGGGGGACATCCCTCGCTCCCCCTTCTTTTTCCTTCAGCTCTGCCTGGAAACCACCCATGTGGATTTGAAGGCTCTGCTAATTCCCCCTCTCAGCTCTGCAAGCTATCAGCCCGTGCCCACATGAATATTGTTCTCTCTCTCTCAAAGAGGGGGGATAATTGAAACAGAAGGGGAAAATAAAACGAGAAAGGCTGCGGGGAGAACTCCAGAGTCTCCCAGGGATTCACTGGAAAACAGGCATCCCCCTCCAGGGCCTGGATTGGAGCCCAGACACGAGAGCAGGGACTGCAAACCTCCCACCCAACAGGGCAGCAGGACCATGGCCTGGGCTTTGCAGCAGCTGAGGAGGGACTGGGTGACTCCTGCCCTGAGATTCCATCTCCATCCCCAGGCAGGACGAAGGGGAATATTCAGGGTGCTGGGGAAGGGATCAGATTTTAAGGCAGGGAAAGCAGGAGGGGTGGGAAACTCCGTGCTGGTTGGTGTGGGGAGCTCAAAGAGTCCCTGTCAAAGACTGCCCAACCCCTCTTAAAGGCTCATTAACATATTCAGCTCATCAGCAGCACGTGCTGATTCCCAGGAGAAGCACAGAACGTGCAGTGCCCCAGGAGGATCTTGGGGCTGCTCAGCAGCTTCTCCTGCCCCATCTCCCCCCAAACCCAGAGGCCACAGGGCTCTGCAATCCCTCCAGGGATGGGGACTCCACCCCTGCCCTGGGCAGCTGTGCCAGGGCTGGGCAGCCCTTTCCAGGAGGGAATTTTCCCACTATCCAACCATCCTGCTGCAGGCTCCATAATTCCATGGGAAAACTACAGTGCCGGTGCCCCTCAGTGATCCAGGGGGAGGGAACAGCTTTGCTGAGGAAAAATGGCAAAAAGTAACGATTTATCTTCATTTTGGCATCACTTCAGGGAGAAAACAACCTATCACCCATTCCTTTTCATGGCTGGATTTCAGGAGAGGTTTTCCCCTGCTGATTCTCCCTCTTTTCCTGAGCAATCCACGAGGGGGATCATTTATTTGCTCTCAAGCTGTTTGCAGAGCAGGAGCTTTGTGACATCATTCTGAATGTTTGGGGTTGTAAATTAAGACTCTTGGCAGCAAGGAAACCTCGGCAGCAGCTCCTTTAAAAACCAAAGAACGTCCAGGGGGAGAAGTGGGGAGTTCTTTGTGCATCCCCCGCTCAGTTCCAGGGATGCCCCTCCACAGGGCAAAGCCAAAGGATGCAGATGGATCCTTGGGGGGTCCCTCCCAGCTCAGGATATCCCAGGATCCCATGACAGTTCTCCAAGGATGGAGCTCAGCTCTGCAGCCCCTGTAGTGGGTGTTTGATGCCTCAAGAGCCCAAGGTGAGCAGATTGGTTCCAATAATCACTGCTTTCATCAACCTGCAGCCTTGAATCACTTGATGGATCCTGCCATCAGCTCCATCATCTGCCCAGGGTTCCTCCAAGATGAGCCCAAGGACGGGCTCTGCATGGGAATAAAGGTCTGGTGACTCAGTTCTGTGATAAATATCGACCATCACTCTCGGGCCTTTATCCCAGATGGATCCAAACACCCAAGCTAGCGAAGATGGACGGTTTATTTGGGGGGTTTAATCTCTTCCCTCATTGACAGTCTTTCAGACAGCCCATCAAAACGTCTCCCAGTTCATCTGTCACTCGTGAAATAATGAGGAGAGCAGGGCTCTCGGGCACAGAGTGATGTTTTATTGCCACTTCAGGAGGAGTGGTCAGCGTTTGTCCTGCTCTGGCTGCGATTATTGACCCTCTCCCTCCAGCCCTGCCCTTGCTACGAGTGAACTGTGATATTTAGACCCTGATGAGATTGCTCTGTCCTGCCAGTATTGGGAAGGAATCTCAGAAAAACATTTGTATTTTAACTCTTTTTATTGCCCCAAGCTCAGATTGTCACATTTTGAGGGACTTTGACCACGTCGTGGCCTCTTTAATCCCACAATCCCTGAATAGTTTTGGGTTGGAAGGGACTTTAAGGATCATCCAGCTTATTTTTATAGATTTTAGATTTAGATTTTTTTTTTTTAAATTGCCTTTTGTTAGGTTTGGCTTTGTCTGAATGGATGTGGAGGAACATTCACCTGCCCATTATCAACCTTGATTGTGTCCCTGTGATGGAAATGAAGTTGGGAATGAAGAATTAGGGGGTAAAGTGGTGATTTTGGGTCTGTGCAGAACAGCCTGGCTGTGCACCATGGAAGGACTAACCCACCTGTACTAACTGGGATGGGAATTTTATTTGGATATCACACCACAGCTGTCAAGAACAAAGCCAGGAGTGTTCAGGTTCCTGTCAGGGTTGGTTTCCAGCCCCTCCCATCTCCTCTCAGGTGCTCCAAGTGCTGACAAGTGTTTGGAGAGCAGCTCCATGAGCTCCACACTCCAAAACACTGCTGTTTCCACATCATTTATTATTATTATTCCCGGCATAAACTTCATAGTTCTCCTAAAAACCTAATTTCTGGCAGCACTGCCTACGGTAACTCCATGAATATTTCATTTTCTCCCATCAAAGTCTCCTGTCACTTTTATTTTTCCTCCTCCTTCACACGCTAAAATGTTTGTAAACAAGTACCCTGCAAGAATAATATCAGTCCCATTAAGAACAACATTCCCAGATGGTATTTAAATACCAAGAGGAGAAAGAAAAAACGATTCAAGAGTCTTTAAACACCAACAGTGACAGGCTGAGTTTATTCTCAACCTGCTCTCCAGCGAGTGGTGGCTTTGTGGGGAGAGATTCAGGTGCCACCACCACCACCCCTGCAGCTCGAAGAGTGAGAAAAATCTCCCATCCATCTGCTGGGGAGGCAGAACCATCCCCTTGGTTTATACATTACAAATACAGAAGAGAAGGAGGTTAAATCTGGGGGGTTACTCTGCCTGGTTTGGGCTTGATTTTGATGAGGGGAGATTCAGGAAAAATGATAAATATATTTACTGGTGAATTTCTGCCTCAATCCTCCAGCCTCCAAGATTCATCTGCATTAATAGGCAGACCTAAAATAGTCTTTACCTCTCTGATGGAGCTGAAAGGTTTTGGAGCCAGACTGAGCAGGCACTGCAGCCTAAATTTAGTGGTTTAGCAATTTAAAACCGGGGAAAGGCCTTTTTTAACAGGGGTTGGGAGGGGGTTGTTTTCCCCCAGCCTTATGGAACAGCCTTTCCCAGCTACTGCAGCAGTGAAAAACCCCATCCAGGCTGCAGAGGAAATCCTGTAAATCTGGCTGTGCTGGGCCTCAATTCCCAGCAAGTGTGAACTTTTAGGTGCAGAAAGGTGGTGGTGAACTGAGGGGCTTTGGGAAGCCAGGAAAAGGCTTCTGGAAAAAATCCTGGGGATGAGAAAAAAGGAGGGCAGGTTGGAACAGGAAGGGAAGGGGGGACTCGGGGAAGGGAGGTAAAACATGAGCAATTAAAATGCCCCCTGAGAGCCCCAAACCACCGTTCCCCTGGAGGAGGAACTGGAGCTGGAGCAGCTTTTTAGGGAAGCCTTGGCCTCCCTTCAGCTCCTTCTATGCAGCCCTTGTCCAAATTTCTTGCACTTCTGGAACTGATTAATCCAGAGAGAGGAACCACCGGCCTGAAAAGGGTTATTTGAGACTCCAGCAATAATCCAGTTATTGGGAACCCCTCCAGGAGGGCAAGGGAAGGTCTGGGCACAGGGAAGGAGCTCTGAGCACACCAGCAGCACCCACACAGGGCAGGGCCTCCAGGTGATGGCCCGCAGGGCTTTGGGCATGTGGAACGGATAGAAAAGTCAGTTATTTTATTGGAAATAAAACTGGAGAGTTGGGAGCATGAGAGGAACACGTGGAGATTTCAGAACATCACCCAGAGAGCTCCTGCTGGGAGGAAAACTTGTCCCCCTGAGCTTGGTGACAACCCAGAGGTGACGTGTGGAATTATGGAATGGGTTGAGTGGGAAGGGACCTCAAAGATCATCCCATTCCACCCCCTGCCGTGGGCAGGGACACCTTCCACTTCCACCTTCCACTAGCCCAGGTTGCTCCAACCTGGCCTTGGACACTTCCAGGGATTCCACCTGAAAGCAACTCCCATCTCCCAGGACCTGCAGGAGACAAGTGGGGAGGGGGGAACTCGTAGAGGAGACCTCAAAATAACAACCCCCCCCCTCCAGGTTTGATTTTCATCGCAGCAGGTCAAAAAAAAAAAAAAAAGAGGCTTTTTATTTCTCTTTGAGTGGAGGGTAAAGGGGAAGGAGGTGGTTTCAAAACAATGACATTCCTTCACAAGGAGTTCGTGGTTCCCTAAATCCTCACGTGCTTCCCATTGGCTCTGCCCTCGTGCTCTCTGGATTCCCACCCCTCCTGGATTAATTCTGCCCAAGAAGGGGGAAGTTAAAGCAGCAGGATTTCATAAACACTTTCACAGACCCACAAATCTGTCACCGGAGCTCAAAGGGAAATTAATTTGTTCCATAAATCTCGGGATGAACTCCGGGTTTGGGAGCCTTCCTGGTTTATGGGGCAGGGCTGGGCAGAGCCACAGGTTGGTCTCGTGGAAATTCTAATTTCATCTGAACACCTTGCCTTCAAAAATGCCACCAAACAGTTCAAAATGAGGAAATTCCAGGACTAAGGTGGCCGTGAAATAACGCTGGGAAAACAGGGATGATTATTATTATTATTATTATTATTATTATTATTATTATTATTATTATTATTATTATTATTAGTTTGGTTTGTTTGCCAAAGCTTAAAAATAAAAAAAAAAAAATAGTTTCAAATGAAAACAAGGTTTTTGTTTGACTCAGGGAAGGGAGGGGAATCAATCCCTTGGGATGGATTAATGAGATTAAAAATGGAAGTCTTGACGACTTCATTGGGGATCAGCTTAAAAGAAAAATGAACATGTTGCAGAGTTATCAAATCCTCTCGAATTAATGAGCGTGAAAACAGAAGCTTCGCTTCCTCCTGGCAGTTTCTGTTTGAAATGGCTGCAAAACCATCTGAATTTTTATGTGTCCACCCCCCCAGCCTGCATTTTCCAGCCAATTTTCTATTTCCACCCTGAAGACTGGTGGGTTTTATTGCCAGTGTGCAAGTGTGCAGCTCAGATTAACTCCAGCAGATCGTGGGATCCTCTGGCCCAACGTTTGGGACTCATCACCTTTTGTTTTTACAGGAGAGTTCGCAGGGAAATTCCCTCTGGAATTTCAGACCCCTTAAAAATCAAGGGAAAGGGCCGGGCAGAACGTGGTGTCCCCTTAAAAGCTGTCGATGTTCTGGGGGCACAAATGTGGGAATATTCAGCAGAATCCAGGAGCAGCTTTCCTCTTCCCCCAACATTTCCCCTTGTCCAGCCAGTTCCCTCCATCTCCTGCAAAACGCCAGGCAGAGGTGATGGAATGACTCCCTTTCCCTGCTGGAATTCCTGGAGAAATCACTGTTTTCCACCATCAGCACTTGAGTCCGTGGCTCCAGATCCCGGGGTGTGCACAGACAGTCCTTCCCTCTCCCACATCCCTGGCCTGATGGCCAGGAGGGACATTAAAGCCTTGCTTCGAATCAGCCTCACAGCTGCCATTTTTTGGCCTATCAAGTTTAATAAATATAACAAATATATATAAAAATACACATTTTATATATATAAAATATAATCTATACGATTTATCATATATATTATGCATACTATGTATATTATATGTTTTATTTATTATATACATATATAATACATATATACATATAATAATGTATATTGCATATTATAAATGTATTATATACAATCTATTTACATAACAGAAGATAAAATATATATTATATATTTTACATTTTATAATTTATTATTTTATATTATAATTTGTATTATTATAATTTATTCTTTTATAATTTATGTTACATTTTATATATTAATATATAATATATTCTATTTAGTAATATATAAATATATAAAAATACATAAAATATATAATATGCGAATTATATTATATATTTATATAAATAATATAAGTATGTTTTATATTTTATATATTATATCTTATATTTTATATATTATATAAAATACAAGATATAATATATAAATATTATATATAAAATATAAGATATAATTATATTATTTATATAATATATAAATATTATATATTAATATAATATATAATATAATATATAATATATTATAATATAATATATTATAATAATTATATAATATATAATAATATATAATAATATTTATTTTATATATTATATAAAATATATATTATGCATTTTATCTTTCATGTTCTATACAATATATATAATTTCATATTTTATATGGTTGTTTTATTACATATAAACAATAAATTAATATGTAGGTTTATATTTTATATAAAAATATATTTATAATATATATAGAATGTATACTATATATTATGTATATTGTATATATAAAATATATTATATCTCTATTATGTAAAATATAAAATATATAATACATCTTATGTATATTGCAAAATATGGCACAGGAATCATCATCTTTGTAGAGAACAGAAGGTCAGAGGAAGGCAAGGATGGGACATCTCAGCCTGGAAACAACTCCCAAAAAACCAAGGAAGAGTCAGGGCAGCACCTGCTGCCATCACAGGGGTGGGAGGGAAGGAGAGATGTTCGGGTCCCATGGAAACAGCAGCTCAGTTCTGTGGGAAATCAGCTGGTTCAGGCCATGGGAACAGGGGTTTTTCTCACCCTCTCTGGGTTCAAACATTAATTCTTGCCGGGGGGAAGGTCTTTGGGTTTTTTTTGTTTGGTTTTTATTCTGGTGAGAGGACACCGTGCACCTGGAAGGGATGTTCCCACTCCATCCAACCTTGGAGTGAATTCCTTGTGCCCTCCCTAAGGAAGACAATCAACTGCCACCTCTTCCCATCGTGGTCCAAAGCGGGGCAGAGCCAGGGCTGGGAGGCAGAACATGTATGGAGACAACTGGAAAATGAGCCAGCTCCAGGGAGAGGGGACAGAAAGAATCCACAGCCTTTTAGGGAACATTTCCCATGAAAGCACACATGGCCTGTGACCTCTGTGCAGAGCCTGGATGTAAAACACCTCCTCCAGAAGGACCTGGACACAAAGCTGGGCAATTTGGCCTCTTGTCCAATTCCTCTCCATCAAATGGGGATAGGGGGGAGGAAACACTGGAACAAGTTTCCCAGAGAAGCTGTGGCTGCCCCTGGATCCCTGGAAGTGTCCAAGGCCAGGTTGGAGCAACCTGGGCTGGTGGAAGGTGTCCCTGCCCATGGCAGGGGGTGGAATGAGATGATCTTTAAGTCCCTTCCAACCCAAACCAGTCTGGGATTCTATGAAACGCCATTTTCTCCACACACAATGCATTCCTTGTGTCTTTCCCAGGGAAAACAATCAACTGTCACCTCTTCCCATCCCGCTCCTTGCTCTTCTCATCATCTTTCCCATCAGATGGTGGGATGGATCCATATCCCATTAATCCAACCTCTGCTCTAGGAAGTCTTGACCCTCCTGCCTCACCTTGTCTACCCTTGGGAACTCCATGTCCCCATTTCACAGCAGGAGACATCTCCCTTCCCCGAGAATCTTGGAAATAAAGGCAAACCCCCAAGGAAAATGCTGCACCTTGCAAGAACCCCTCCATTTTCAGCAAGTTTAATAACAACATTTCCTGGCGGCCGGCGGAGCCATCTGGAAAAAGAGGCACCTCGTAACCCGAGAGCTGAGGGGAACTGGGTTGTCTGGATGCCATTAATCTTTCCATGTTTCACAGGGAAGGGTGGGGACAGGAATGTTGGATTTATCAGCCCTGGCTTGGGCTGCTCACCTCCCACACGCTCCACGCTGCAGCAGACGCCGAAATCCCTCGCGCAGCTCCCCCTTCCCGTTCCCAGCAGGGAAAGAATCACCTTTATGACCAAATGTTCCCTTGGACGCGCACAGTGGGGTGTCCTGTGTCCCCACAGGAGTGGCTGCAGCCAGTGGTGGTCCCCTCGCTCCACCAGCAAGGAGGACGTGGCTTGGATGAAGCAGATTGCAGGAATTTCTTCCCACTTGGATTCAAGTGCACTGATGCAGCACATCCACGGGATGTGGTGAAGCCCAGGAGCTCATGAGAAAAATGCTGTCAGGTTGGCAGAGGGCAGAGGGAAGGTCCTGTCCCTGGAAGTGTGGGATGAGGGGCAGGAGGGCAGGCAAGAAGGGAAAGGAACCCTTGGCTGATCCCCGTTTGCCTCCCTGAGAGCACAGGGAGATCTCCTCGCTCAGAGGGGCTGGGGCTGGGTTTGTGTCCTGCCGTGACACCCTCACCTCTGCTGGCTCAGGATTCATCCCTCCCACCCCTCCCAGCCCCAGGGAGGGCAGAGCAGTCGGTTCACGCCGTGGTCAAGAGAACAATCCGAGGGCAACGGCTGGGAAGTTGTGGCAGCTCCAAGATGTGCTCCAGCAGAGCAGCCCAGAATCACTTGGGTTGGGAAAGAACCTTTCAGATTGTCCAGTCCAACCATCTCCCAGCACTGCCAAGGCCACCACTGACCACGTCCCCAAGTGCCACATCCACAGGGCTTTGAAATCCCTCCAGGGATGGGGACTGCACCCCTGCCCTGGGCAGCCTGGGAAGGGGAAGAAAAAAATACTGCACGAAAAATGCTTTTAGCAGAGCACAGGTTGATTAAGGGGGATTAAAGATAACCCCCCTCATGTGGATCAAGGTGTATTTCATTTTCCTTTCCCCAATTTTTAGCTAGGTTTGTGCTCCAACCTCCCAGCCCATGGATCCCCCCTGTGCCCCATCCCCACCTTGTCCCCAGCCCAGAGCACTGAGTGTGTCCCATTCCAGGCCTTCCTGGGACACCTCCAGGACTGGGCACTCCAAACCTCCCTGGGCAGCCCCTGCCAGTGTCCAATCACCCTTTCCAGCAAGAAATTTTCCCAGATAACCAACTTGACCCTCCCCTGGCACAGCCTGAGGCCGTTCCCTCTCCTCCTGTCCCTGTTCCCTGGGAGCAGAGCCCGACCCCCCCCCGGCTCCCCCCTCCTGGCAGGGATTGCAGAGCCAGAAGGTCCCCCCTGAGCCTCCTTTTCTCCAGGCTGAGCCCCCCCAGCTCCCTCAGCCGCTCCTGCTGCTCCAGCAGCAGCAGAAGGAGCCACATGAGAAGCAGAGAGGACGAGCCCTGTTGTTACAGCTCACAAGATGCTCCTGCCCCGCAGGAAAGCCGAGGAATGACATCACATCCCACGAATTCCTCCTGGCCGATGCTGTTATTTGCAAACACACGTTTGCCGGCCAAGATAAAGCCGGGTGACAAATGGAACCGGTGCCCTGACCCCGAATGACTCAGAGGAGAGGGGAATAAAAATACAGCGAGGCTGCAAAACAACCGCGTTTATTTTCGGGGGAGAGGGGTTTGCAC
>NW_020957127.1:28353-54854 GCF_003031625.1 Empidonax traillii | reverse complement strand
GGAATGACATCACATCCCACGAATTCCTCCTGGCCGATGCTGTTATTTGCAAACACACGTTTGCCGGCCAAGATAAAGCCGGGTGACAAATGGAACCGGTGCCCTGACCCCGAATGACTCAGAGGAGAGGGGAATAAAAATACAGCGAGGCTGCAAAACAACCGCGTTTATTTTCGGGGGAGAGGGGTTTGCACGGAGCGCGGGTGGGGAGCACAGCCACGAGGTGATGATCGCCAGGAACCCCCGGAGAGCTTTGCTGGATCCACAGAGTGCCCCGAAGGGAGACGTGAGTGGTCTCAGCATGTGAGACCTCTCAGCTGAGCCAGGGAGTGGGAAAAGTTTGCCCAAGACCACACAGCCTGGAAACGGGCTCTGCTTTGCCTTCCAGGGCAAGCGGTTGACTTCGGGGCAGCAGAATTCCACCAGCGGTGACTGCTTATGCAAATACCCTTTTTAATTCAAGGCAGGCACGGATTTGCTGGTGATATTTTTATTAGTCGTGTTGTGAGGATCCAGAATTGCAGCGCAGGACGAGGTTTCATTTCATTTCTTTTGGGATTTCTCTTATTAGGCACAAGTCAGGTGAGTTTTCCTGCCTGAGAGTGAGTTTCTCTCCACCTCGGTGGAGATTAAAAAAAAAAAAATCCTAGGATAAAAAAAAAAAAAAATCCCGGGATAAAAAAAATCCCGTGGAATGTATTTATTTCTATCACAACTGGCTTTTGCTTCTCTTTTCACCGCAAGGGAAATCTTCTCATTGGAGCAGCTGGAAACAACAACAACAACAAAAAAAAACCAACCAAAATTTAGCAAAAAGCAGCTTAAAAAGAGATCAGGGGAGGGGGTGGAAAGGGAAGGTCTTTCTGACAAGTGGAGCATCTTTCCAAAGAGCAGTGTTTCATTCCTTGTTTAAAAGCCTTCCAAGCAGGTCTGCTCTTAATAGAGGGAGGTTGTGGTGGCCCCCACGGAATTAATTGTCACGACAGTCCCTGTGTCCCAACATCTGCTCCCGACGGCCCAGCTGCGTCAAGAAGCTGTGAAACTGCTCTGTTGGGGGAGCCATCCTGCAGAGTGGCTTTTCCTGGCTCTAAACCATTCCAGCTGGGAGCAGGGACCGGTGGCAGAGGGACAGGACAGGGAGGAGGAAGCTCTGATGATCCACAACCCCTTTTGCTGGTTGCAACTTGTGAACACCCAGGTGGACCAGGGGAGCAGAACAGGTGAAGTGTCACTGAGTCTGGTGGTTTGTTTTCCTGGGAATGATGTCCCAGCCTTCCCAGCATCTCCCTTCTCTGAGAAAACCATATTTTGGAAAGATGCTCCAACCAGGACATCTTCACTACCAGATGAGTCCTTCGAGGTCAGTTAAACTGAAAGAGGTGAAGTTTAGGTGGGATATTGGGAAGGAATTCCTGGCTGGGAGGCTGGGGAGGCCCTGGCACAGGTTGCCCCATCCCTGGAAGTGTCCAAGGCCAGGTTGGAGCAAGCTGGGCTAGTGGAAGGTGGGCACATCCTCGTCCACAACCTGAGCACATCGTGGACACTCCGGGATGGATTCAGCTCCAGATGTCCCCAGGGTAGATGGGGACTGCACCATCTCCCACATCCACACATCCCGCTCCTGTGGAAACAAGCAGGAGATCCACAGAATCCCAGAAACATCAGGACTGGGAGAAGAGACCTTCCCCACCATCCAGTCCAACCCAGCACCACCACGACCAGCCCTGATCCGTGTCCCATCTGTGCCACATCCAGACACTGTTCCAACACTTCCACCACTCCCCTGGGACACTTATTGCAATCCTGACACTCTCACAGGGAAAAAAAAAAAAAATCTCATTTCTCCCCTGGCCCAATCTGGGGCCATTTCCTCTCATCCTTTCACTCAAGAATCAGGGCAGGAGCTCGACCGCCCCCCGGCTGCCCCTCCTGTCAGGGACTTCTGGAAGCAAGAAGGTCCCTCCAGACTAAACCCCCCCCCAGCCCAGGGCTGATGCTGGGGAATGATTCCTATTTCCCACTCTAATCACAGCATCAGGAATGTCCTGAGATGGAAGGGACCCCCCAAGGATTGGGATGAAACCAATCACAGCTTTGGCTTCATTAAAAATATTGATTAACTTCCAATGAGGGGTTTGCAGGGCGGCTGGAAACATCCCAAATGTCTTCCTTGTCAACACCCAGCTTAAGCCAGGATGGATCCCTCCCTTTTTCTGTGATCCACAGGGCCAGCAGAGCAGGGAGAAGCCCTGCAGGATTTGGGAAAACCCTCCCCAGGCTCCGGCTCTGTGGTGGAGACATTCCTGCCGTCTGCCACGGGGGGTTGGGGGGGAGCAGGGGGGTCCACGGGGGAAGCAGAGCAATCCCAAAGCCCACTGGTGTCCTGCAGGAGGCCAGCCCAGCCCCAGCTGGCACTCACACACCCCCAGCACTCCTGGGGGAGCTCCAGGAGGGAGCACATCTTGCCTCCAGATTTTTTTGCCGTTGGAACGGGGACACGTCCCGAGCAGCTGCACCTCCAGAAATCCCAAAGTGATGCTGTCAGAGGGCTCTGCCCTCCCCTCCCAGCCTGTGCCTGTTATCAGATCCAGATCCCACTCCTTACTTCGGGATTTGGATGCAAAGAGGCTCCAAGATCAAATCCAGAAGGTCCAGCCGTGCGTTCTCCCAGGTTTGGCGAAGAGTTTTGGCAAAGCCACTCCCAGATGGTGTAAAACCAATCCCATTCCCAAATCTGGGCCTCGGGAAGAGGGACAGGGATGAACTGCTCCCACAGCCATGGCCTGGGGACACAGGGGTTGGGATGGAGGTTCCAGAGGGGTTTTCCACCTGCTCATTTGCATTTATCCCAAAAGAAGAAGAAAAAGGAAAAGGAAAAGGAAAAGGAAAAGAAAAAGAAAAAGAAAAAGAAAAAGAAAAAGAAAAAGAAAAAGAAAAAGAAAAAGAAAAAGAAAAAGAAAAAGANGCTCACAAGATGCTCCTGCCCCGCAGGAAAGCCGAGGAATGACATCACATCCCACGAATTCCTCCTGGCCGATGCTGTTATTTGCAAACACACGTTTGCCGGCCAAGATAAAGCCGGGTGACAAATGGAACCGGTGCCCTGACCCCGAATGACTCAGAGGAGAGGGGAATAAAAATACAGCGAGGCTGCAAAACAACCGCGTTTATTTTCGGGGGAGAGGGGTTCGCACGGGGCGCGGGTGGGGAGCACAGCCACGAGGTGATGATCGCCAGGAACCCCCGGAGAGCTTTGCTGGATCCACAGAGTGCCCCGAGGGGAGACGTGAGTGGTCTCAGCATGTGAGACCTCTCAGCTGAGCCAGGGAGTGGGAAAAGTTTGCCCAAGACCACACAGCCTGGAAACGGGCTCTGCTTTGCCTTCCAGGGCAAGCGGTTGACTTCGGGGCAGCAGAATTCCACCAGCGGTGACTGCTTATGCAAATGCCCTTTTTAATTCAAGGCAGGCACGGATTTGCTGGTGATATTTTTATTAGTCGTGTTGTGAGGATCCAGAATTGCAGCGCAGGACGAGGTTTCATTTCATTTCTTTTGGGATTTCTCTTATTAGGCACAAGTCAGGTGAGTTTTCCTGCCTGAGAGTGAGTTTCTCTCCACCTCAGTGGAGATTAAAAAAAAAAATCCTAGGATAAAAAAAAAAAAAAAAAAAATCCTGGGATAAAAAAAATCCCGTGGAAGGTATTTATTTCTATCACAACTGGCTTTTGATTCTCTTTTCACCACAGGGGAAATCTTCTCATTGGAGCAGCTGGAAACAACAACAACAACAACAACAACAAACACCAAAATTTAGCAAAAAGCAGCTTAAAAAGAGATCAGGGGAGGGGGTGGAAAGAGAAGGTCTTTCTGACAAGTGGAGCATCTTTCCAAAGAGCAGTGTTTCATTCCTTGTTTTAAAGCCTTCCAAGCAGGTCTGCTCTTAATAGAGGGAGGTTGTGGTGTCCCCCATGGAATTAATTGTCACGACAGTCCCTGTGTCCCAACATCTGCTCCCGACGGCCCAGCTGCGTCAAGAAGCTGTGAAACTGCTCTGTTGGGGGAGCCATCCTGCAGAGTGGCTTTTCCTGGCTCTAAACCATTCCAGCTGGGAGCAGGGACCGGTGGCAGAGGGACAGGACAGGGAGGAGGAAGCTCTGATGATCCACAACCCCTTTTGCTGGTTGCAACTTGTGAACACCCAGGTGGACCAGGGGAGCAGAACAGGCGAAGTGTCACTGACTCTGGTGGTTTGTTTTCCTGGGAATGATGTCCCAGCCTTCCCAGCATCTCCCTTCTCTGAGAACACCATATTTTGGAAAGATGCTCCAACCAGGACAGGCGTTTCATCTTTCCTTCGCTACCAGATGAGTCCTTCGAGGTCAGTTAAACTGAAAGAGGTGAAGTTTAGGTGGGATATTGGGAAGGAATTCCTGGCTGGGAGGCTGGGGAGGCCCTGGCACAGGTTGCCCCATCCCTGGAAGTGTCCAAGGCCAGGTTGGAGCAAGCTGGGCTAGTGGAAGGTGGGCACATCCTCATCCACAACCTGAGCACATCGTGGACACTCCGGGATGGATTCAGCTCCAGATGTCCCCAGGGTAGATGGGGACTGCACCATCTCCCACATCCACACATCCAACTCCCGTGGAAACAAGCAGGAGATCCACAGAATCCCAGAAACATCAGGACTGGGAGAAGAGACCTTCCCCACCATCCAGTCCAACCCAGCACCACCACGACCAGCCCTGATCCGTGTCCCGAGGCACCACATCCAGACACTGTTCCAACACTTCCACCACTCCCCTGGGACACTTATTGCAATCCTGACACTCTCACAGGGAAAAAAAAAAATCTCATTTCTCCCCTGGCCCAACCTGGGGCCGTTTCCTCTCATCCTTTCACTCAAGAATCAGGGCAGGAGCTCGACCACCCCCCGGCTGCCCCTCCTGTCAGGGACTTCTGGAAGCAAGAAGGTCCCTCCAGACTAAACCCCCCCCCAGCCCAGGGCTGATGCTGGGGAATGATTCCTATTTCCCACTCTAATCACAGCATCAGGAATGTCCTGAGATGGAAGGGACCCCCCAAGGATTGGGATGAAACCAATCACAGCTTTGGCTTCATTAAAAATATTGATTAACTTCCAATGAGGGGTTTGCAGGGCGGCTGGAAACACCCCAAACGTCTTCCTTGTCAACACCCAGCTTAAGCCAGGATGGATCCCTCCCGTTTTCTGTGATCCACAGGGCCAGCAGAGCAGGGAGAAGCCCTGCAGGATTTGGGAAAACCCTCCCCAGGCTCCGGCTCTGTGGTGGAGACATTCCTGCCGTCTGGCACGGGGGGTTGGGGGGGGAGCAGGGGGGTCCACGGGGGAAGCAGAGCAATCCCAAAGCCCACTGGTGTCCTGCAGGAGGCCAGCCCAGCCCCAGCTGGCACTCACACACCCCCAGCACTCCTGGGGGAGCTCCAGGAGGGAGCACATCTTGCCTCCAGATTTTTTTGCCATTGGAACGGGGACACGTCCCGAACAGCTGCACCTCCAGAAATCCCAAAGTGATGCTGTCAGAGGGCTCTGCCCTCCCCTCCCAGCCTGTGCCTGTTATCAGATCCAGATCCCACTCCTTAGTTTGGGATTTGGATGCAAAGAGGCTCCAAGATCAAATCCAGAAGGTCCAGCCGTGCGTTCTCCTGGCTTTGGCGAAGAGTTTTGGCAAAGCCACTCCCAGATGGTGTAAAACCAATCCCATTCCCAAATCTGGGCCTCGGGAAGAGGGACAGGGATGAACTGCTCCCACAGCCATGGCCTGGGGACACAGGGGTTGGGATGGAGGTTCCAGAAGGCTTTTCCACCTGCTCATTTGCATTTATCCCCATCCAGGCAGGGAGAATCAACCAAACAAAGCTCCAGCTTCACAGACACTGTTGGCAAAAAGATCCAGATTTGAGTTTTAATGTGGTTCCAACAGTTTCTCTGTGTTTGGCAGAGAATTTGGGTGAAGAAGAAGAAGAAGAAGAAAAAGAAGAAATAAGAAAAAAAATAAAAAATAAGAAGAAAAAGAGAAAAGAAGAAGAAGAAAAGAGGAGAAGGCAAGGGAAAAGGAAAAAGAAGAAGAAAAAGGAAAAGGAAAAAAAGGAAAGGAAAGAAAAAGGAAAAAGGAAAAGGAAAAAGAAGAAGGAAAAGAAAGAAAAAAGAAGAAGAAAAAAAGGAAAAATAAGAAAAAAAGAAGGAAAAATAAGAAGAAAGAAAAAAGGAAAAGAAAAAAGGAGAAAAAGAAAAATAAAAAAGCAAAAGAAAAAAGAAGAAAGAAAAGAAAAAGGAAGAAAAAGAAGGAAAAGGAAAAAGAAAAAGAAAAAAGGAAGGAAAATAAATAAAAGAAAAAAAAAGAAAAAGAAAAAAGAAGGAAAAGAAAGAAAAAGATAAAGAAGAAAAAAGAAGAAAAATTTAAAAAAAAAAGAAGAAAGAAGAAAAAAAGAAGAAAAGGAAAAGAAAAAGGAAAATAAGAAAAAAGAGAAGAAAAATAAAAATAAAAAAAGAAAGAAAAAAGAAAAAGGAAAAGAAAAAGGAAAAAGAAAAACAGAACAAAAAGAAAAAAGAAAGGGAAAGGGAAAATAAAAGAAAAAAAAAGAAAAGTAAAAGAAGGAGGAAACAAAACCTGTTAAAAAAAGCATGAGGGGCTTTTAACCCCCCCCAAACTCTGTCCCAGAGCTGGGCTCTCAGCAGGACACGCTGTTTGTCCTTCTCCTTCCTCAAGCAGCACCATTTTCCGTGCATTTTCCGTGGCTGTTGGGGTGGAACCAGGGGGAGCTTGGCCAAGGACTGTCCCGGAGTGCCCCAGGCAGGGCAGAGTCCCCAGGACAGACTCACTGGCCAGGACTGACAGGAGAAAACACAGGCACAAAAAAAACCACAGGAAAACCAGGAGATTGGCTGGTCTGCAGGAATCAGCCCGGTGGATTGTTTATTCCAAATTTAAACGTGGCAAAATCTGCCTCAGTCCGGCTTTGAGGTCATCATTGCAACCACCTCCTGTGCCCAACCAGCACCAAAATAACCTGGAGACCAGTCCAGGGCCACTTCCCCTGGAAACACAGCCCAGATCCTTTTGCCAGACCATAATAGTCCATGATCTCCCCGAGCCAGGACAGGAATCCAGCACCTGAGCTGGGAATCTGGGATTGCTGCTCTGGGAGAAGCATCTCCAACAAACATCTGATGAGAGGGGAGATGGACCTGTCCCCCTCCCCCCCTCCCAATCCCGTTCCTGGCGCTCCTGGCACAGCAGAGATTCGGGATAATTGAACGCTCTGCAGGGATTTTAATCTGAGAAACTCCTTCATTTCCCCCCCCGGGAGGATCCTGAAGGATGTGGATGTGCCACACGTTGACCCTGTGCTCCTTTAGCACAAAATTAAGGATTGTTATGACATCAGCACGAAAGTAAGAGGAATAAACTCCATTTTTTTGCCTTCTCTGTGGGACAAGGAATTAAGTCACAAACAACCACAGTCAGACCTTTATCTCCCTGCCAGGAATGACATCCCTGATTTTTTTTTCTTTTTTTGTTGTTGGTTTTCTTTCATTTTTTTGTGTATTTTTTCCTCCCCGCTCTTTGACACAAAGCCACGAAGCACCACCAGGATGTGTTTTTCGGGTGAGGAAGCGGCTGCTCCAAGATGATCCAGCAAACCCTGGCATGCAAATCCCACTCTCACCCCTAATTAGTCCACAGATGTTTGTGGAGCTCTTTTAAAGAGGAATCAGTGATATTTATCGGGATATTATTTTTATTTGTCTGCAAAGGTCTTTTTTTTATTCCCACTGATGATTAATTAGTGTTTTTAAAGTGCCACAGCCACGGGGTGTGATGATTTTGAGCATCTCCACTCGGAGGTTGGGTTGTAAGAGCATTTACAGGATACAACACAATCCATGGGTGAACAACAAATTCCACGTTATCCTGACCTGGGCAGGCTGAAAAAGGGGATGAGCTCCAAGGGCAGGAATGTTTTACACAGGAAGAGATGAACGTGGGGAAGATGAGGCAGATTCCCACCGGTTGCCCCACAAACTCCATCAGAATTCCCAGAGGCTGCCAGAGAAGGAACTTGGCTTGGAATTGCCCCCAAGGCTGTGCAGCATCTCCTGAACTGCATCTAAAATACCCAGGATTATTTTCCTGTGCTCCTCAGGGGGTCCTGATTGTAGTGGGAGAAAGGAATTGGGATGCCAGGGAAAGAGGGGGAGGGATGGGAGCCATTCCATCCGTTCCATCCGTGCTGATTGGCACAGGAATATCAGCTCCTGAGTTCCTGGTGAGTGGGACTGGAGGGAACGGAGAGCAAGAGTTCAGGTGAAATCATTTTGGAAGGTGATGGGAACAACAATGTCCCTCCCAATAAAGGCTGGCATGGCCCAGTGCTGGAAAGGGAAAATGACATTCAATTTGCAGCTTCTCACGCCCCAACTCAGCACGAGGGTTCCTTGGAAGGGGAGCATTTACAGGCTCCTGGTGCCCTTCAGGTACAACTGGAGAGCTTGTGCCAGCCTGTGGCGGGCAGAGCACACTCCAAATGCAACAAAGAGGGGTTTGTTCCCTTTTAACTTGGCAGAAGGTGAGAACTGAGTGATAGGAGCGAGATAAAGACCCGAAAGTGGGGGTGAATTAGGGAGGTGCATTTGCCCTGACTGTGAACAACTTCTCTAACACATTTTCAGAAGGATTTAATCCCACTTTAAAACTCATTAGCACACAAATGAGTGCACCACTAATAGTCCACTGGGGGCTGGGGAAGTCTGGAGACATCTCCCTGTAAATTATGCAGACACACAGATTTGATGATTAATCCAGTCCTTCCATCACAGGCAAACATTTTCTCAAGCAGCATCACTCCTGCAAATATTTGCAAGTCACAAAAAGAGCAGACCAATATTCCCAGAGGAATTCAGCAACGGCAGGAGGACGTGGAGGCTGCCAAGGTGGCCTGGATTGCCTTGGGAAGGTGGTTCCTCCTCGGAGAAGTTTGGAGAAGCTGCTGCATTTTGCTGTCTGGAAGTGCCCAGGATGATTCCTCCTCTTTCCAGCTCCATCCTCCGTTTATGGAAGCCGAGATCGATTTTCTCCCCAGTGCCAGTTTTATCCTTGTTAATGGTGGGATCTGATACTGGGGCCAGGACTGGAGGTACCATCCCAAACTCCCCTTTCTGATCAGAACTTTTGTCTCCTTTTCTGCTTTACAAACCATGGGATTTCCAATCTGATTTTTAACTCTGGCTGGAGGTTTCACCCTCCAAATATCCCAGAGAGAAAACTCAAAGCAGCTCAAAGCACCACGAGCAAAGCCTTTCTTTGGCACTAATTGACTTCTTTGGCTTCAGATTCTGGAGGAACCCCTGGGGAATCCACGAGGATTATTCACACAATGAAGTGTCAAATCTTTTGGTAGCAACAACTTGTGGTAAATATTTGTAAACCAGACAGAGCCAAGGGCTGGAGCTGCTCTGTTGGTGCTGGTTAATGCTCTGCAGCACAGCGTGGACTTGGGGGCTCCTCCATGTCCCATTAAATGGATATGGAGGAAGACACAGGATGGAGCAGGAACGTCCTCTCCTCTCCTAGGTAGAGGAAATCAACATTTTGGGGGGAAAAAGAAACTTGGGCTGTACCAATTCCAGCCATTCTGCATCACTGCAGCCCTGGCAGCAGCTCTGGCTTCTCCCCTGGACTCTCTCCAGTTGTTGGCCCTGGCTGGTCCTGAGAGCCCCTCTGGGTTGCTGATCCCTGAGGAGCACGTTTGGGATATTTGGGATGGCTGATCCTCTGCTTTCACTGCGAGGAGGAGCCTTTTTAACCCAGGCAGGGCTGGAGAGGGTGAGAAGTTGAGCCTGGACAGGAACAACAAGGCCTGGTGGAAACAGGGGCTGTCACATCCCACCCAAACAATTCCACAGGCTCCTTCCTGAAACCTTTTGCTGACCCTTGGCAGTGGGAGCTCCTTCTCTTCCTTCAGGGATAAATATTCCCAGGGCAAAGCCAAATTTTGAGCCACAGAATGAACCAGAATTTGGGGCAGGAAGAGGACTTCTTCAGGAAAACTGGTCCTTTTTCTGGCAAAAACACTTTATGATCCCACACCTTTATATTTATATTTATATTTATATTTATATTTATATTTATATTTATATTTATATTTATATTTATATTTATATTTATATTTATATTTATATTTATATTTATATTTATATTTATATTTATATTTATATTTATATTTATATTTATATTTATATCTATATTTATATCTATATTTATATCTATATTTATATCTATATCTATATCTATATCTATATCTATATATTCATATCTATATATCTGTATCTATGTCTACATATATTTGTGTAATATTTATGTTTGTATTCATTTATTTTAATATATTTTTATATATTATATTTAATATTTTAATTTTTAATATTTTATTTATCATTTATATCTTTTATTTTAATGTATTTTAATATAATGTATTTTAATATGTATATTTGTAGTATTTTCTCTATTTTTATATATTGCAATATTGGGTTATCTTCTATTAAATATATTATCTATTATGTTATATTAAATTATATAATACATATTTTATATAAATAAAATAATACTAATAAATAATAAAAATACTAACAATTATAGGTGGAGGATGATTTCAAACACGGTAGAAGTGGCTCTTCAGTGCATTTTTATCCCAGTGATGGCAAATAATCCCAGGGAAATGGGGCAGGTTACCCCTGGAAATGTGGCATCTGGGGCTCGTTTTTCATGTTCTCTGAGTCCTTCAGAAAACGGGAGAGAAATAAGAATTAGGTCCTTGAAATGAAGGATTTCACAGACTGGGGTTGGACTCACAAGGTTGATATTCTGCCTCCTCCTGAGGATTATTGATGGTCTTATTAACCAGAGAAATGGATAGAAAATCTTGATTCTCGGCTGGTTTCTGTCTGCCCAAGGAGAATGACAATTACTTGGAGCAGGAGCAGGGGAAGTTTTCTGCTCTCTTGGCAAAAAAAAAAAATTCCAATTATAAAGAGCAAAGGCTGTGCTGCCTCTTGGCTCCGGGGCTGCTCCCCCTCAGGCAGAGCTTTAAACACAGCACTTAATAAACACTATTTATAAATACTATTTATAAACCTACAAAAATTATATAAAACATAAAATTGATGACATACGACGGTTTAATACAATTCTAATAAAATGTGATGCAAATTATAGAACAGAGCCACATGCAGCGAATGCCTCTGGTACGATAAAAAAAATGCAATCAGAACGATTTGGTGAATTATTTCTGATGTCGCCGGAAGGTTCCTCGGGGTGATGAGGAGGATGAGCTGATGATGCAGATCTGACATCCGTCAAAGCTGCTGGGACATCGGGAGCAGGGAGAGAGAGACCTGGAGGGAGAGGAAAAGGAGCTGGGAAGGAGGGAAAAGAAGGAGAATAAATTTAATGCAGTGAATAATTTTCGTTCCCCCACCAAGGAGGAGGAAACCTGGGGAGGAACATCGAGCTCTGAGCGGGAATTTAAAAGCAAAGGGAGGGGTGGAGGTTGCAAAAATCCGGAGGATTGCAGGGCAGAGGGAAGGAGGAGGATGGGGGGGATGTGAGGAGCAAACACTGCGGGATTCAGGAGAAGCCACAGGCACGTCCCGGGCAGATTAAGCAGCACCCAGGGATAATTGCGCAGTGAAATCCCTGCCACGGGGAAATCTGCAGCGTTCCGGCCTCCCAGGGGGGCTATTCCCGGAGAAAAATATGCAAACACCACGAGCAGGGCAAAAAAAAAACCCACCCCAAGGATGGAGTCAGAGCCTGGAGCATCCTGGAGCCAAGGGGAGAAGAGCTGAGAGAAATCACCTGGAAAAGGGGTTTAACAGGGATTTAACCCAGCAGAATTTGTGCCAAGGTGGCAAAGTTTGGGAGGATAGGGAAGATCTTTCCCCCCCCAGCGTTGCCACGGGCAGGATTGGGGTTTAATTCCCGGTTTGGATCCCAAAGGATCCCCCCGACAGGGGGTCCCTTCAGCTTTAGTGCACTGGGTGCATTTAAAGGGTTCCTTTGTTTGTGTTTCCTGGAAGTTTCCCCTGTTGGAGTCTCCAAGAAGTAAATGAAAACATTGCCGCTGGTAATAATGAAAATATTATTGTTTGGTCTCTCTGGAGATGATGAAAATGTCCTTTAAGCAAACCAAGGAACAGAATTTCTTACCAAAAAAAAAAAAAAATGTTTTAACCCCCAGTCTGTTTTTAAATGAGCTCTATAAAATCACCAGTGGAAATAAGCTGAGATATGGAATGGGAAGGACTTGAAGGCTTCCCAGAAAATGAAGTCCCGTGGGAGGTGTGAAGGTTGTCAGCAGTGGATGGGACACGACCTGACCTGGCAATAATTAACCCTAAGGAATTACAGAGGTGGGACTGAACCTTGGCACAACTTTGCCCTGCAGGACCAAGGATGGCAAGGCGGGTGTAAGTGTCTAAAAAATGAGTGGTTGATTGTGGTAAATGATCAGGCAGAAAGGTCTTAATCAAAATTATGTGATATTATCATAACATTATTTAGAATAGGAGCTCAAAGCACCAGTGTGGTATGTGCATTATAATGCACTCTATCAAAGCAGTTGTATTATGGCAGTGACATTAAAGCTGGCAAAAAAAAAAACCCAGTTATTAATTAGAGGTTGATGTCACTCACCCAGACCGTGGGCAAATCCCTTTGGCTCAGCCTCCAGGAGTGACCTTGAGGGGAGTCCCCACTCCAGGCAGGAATCTCCAGACATTCCAAGAAGGGGGATGTTGGAAGAACCTGCCCTTGGAAAGTGGGGACTGGACTTTTTTCAGACTAAATGCTGGCCTGTCACTCAGGGGGTTCCAGGCTGTGTCAGCTCAGCAGCTGTGGGTGAAGGTACTCCAGCAGATCTGCCACATCTGGCAGCGTGTTCAGCTTTGGGGCTGATGGGTCAGACTGGTTTTGTCACAAATCACCCCCAAAAGTGCCCCCCACCCACTCTCAGTTCACCACTGGGAGTTTTGCAAAACAGGGCAGTGGTGGAGTTCTTTTGCCCCATTCCAGGCCCACCTCCTGCTCCTCCTGCTCCTCGTGTTCCTCCTGTTCCCCCTGCTGATCCTGCTGATCCTGCTCCTCCTGCTCGTCCTGCTTGTCCTGCTTCTCCTGCTTGTCCTGCTTCTCCTGCTCCTTCTGCTTCTCCTGCTCCTCCTGCTGATCCTGCTCCTCCTGCTCCAGGGTTCTGGAGCTGTTTTTCCCTCCCAGAGCTTTGCCATATTCCAAGCTCTCTGCTCATTTCCCTGCTCCTCAGCCCACCCCACCAGACACATTCCCAGCTCCATCCCGTTCCAGGAGCCACGAGCACAAGCAGGACGTGAACCACTGCCCCCAGAGGGACCTGCAGTGGGTCCAAGCCCCACCTGCACAGCTGAAGTTGGAGGATGTGACACCACAAACCTGGCCCTTGACACAATAAAATCATCCCCAGGGGAACTTCAGGCACCAGCTCCACTTGGGATTTCCATCAGCGCAATGGAAGTGGATCAAATCCCATCAAACTGGGCTTGGATCCCACTCCCAACCCTATCAGACTGGGGGGGGAGGGTGATAAGAATTCCTGAGGGGGGGAAATTGGGCAGGAGGAAACACAAAATGCAGCGTTGGACTCGGAGCCAACTCCAGGATATTAAAATAGAAATAGTAACACGTCTAAATTTAGCCTCCCTCTCCAAAATGTTGGAGTTATGGGGCCAGATGGGATAATCTGGGCTGGAATGGTGGAACCTCGGAGTTCCTGGCTGGGTTTTAAGGAAAAGAACCTCGTTTCAATGTGTATTTTTGGCCTTTGCTGCCCAATTCCAGCTGCTTTCAAGAGCAGAGCTGAAGCCCTGGAAGACATTGGGTTCCTGCAAGAGAAATCCAGGAGCAAGTGGTCAGGCCAAGGAGAGAGGAAATTGCGAGGGAACAGCAGGGAATGGGAATTCTGAACATGTAGCTCAGGTCCCCAGCCAGCAGGCAGTTTGGGCTTTGCTGCTGGTGGAGGGATTTGCTTTGAAAAGGAAGGGAAACAAAACGACAGCAGGAAAAGGCCACGGGGGAGATGCTGGAAAGACACATCTGCTGAGACAGAATGAGGTTCCTGCTCCAGCAGCAGCAGTTGGGGGCTGGGATCATAAAATCGTGGAATATAGAATGGTTTGGGTTGGGAGGGACCTTAAGGATCATCTCATTCCAACCCCCCTGCCATGGGCAGGGACATCTTCCAATAGCCCAGGGTGCTCCAACCTGGCCTGGGACACTTCCAGGGATCCAGGGGCAGCCACAGCTGCTCTGGGAAATCATTCCAGTCCCTCCCCACCCTCCCAGCCAGGAATTCCTTCCCAACATCCCATCTCTCCCTGCCCTCTGGCAGTGGGAAGCCATTCCCTGTGTCCTGTCCCTCCATGCCTTGTCCCCAGTCCCTCTCCAGCTCTCCTGGAGCCCCTTTAGGCCCTGCATGACCATCCCCAGGGTTGGATTTGCTCTCCTTAAATCTGCTTCCCTCTTGCAGATGTTCATGGGAGAGGGGAAGTGCTGGAAGGGAAGGATGGGGGTGACCTTGGGCAGTCCCTCACCCTGGGCAGAGCTGGGATTTGTGCAAGGTGAGTTCTCCAGGAAACCCAGCAGCCCCTCCCTCGATATCCTGACCTGGTCCAGCTCCCCTGGGAAAGCAGGAATGGTACAAAAACACTGACAGTGGCAACTAAGGGAAATAAAAGCTGAAATCTCCCAGCAGGGCAAAACCATCGTGGAGTGCCTGTGGCATCTCAGTCACCACCTGCCACCAAAAAACCTGGCCCCAAACAAAGCCAAGTCACCACAAAGTTGGAATCTTGGGGGGATTTATTGGCATGGAGGTCACATCAGGCCCAGAGACAAGGCTGCAGCAAACAACCCTCTGGCAGCACAGTGATCAATTTACGGCAATTTACAGCCTCTTCTCTCCAGACATTCAGGCAGGAGCTCTGGCAGAGCCAGCTCTGCCTTTCTAAGACCATCCCCAGGCTGTGGGTTCTTGGTACAAGTCCATGGCTCCTGGAAGAGCTGGGAAAAGTGGTGGAGGTGTCGCTTGGGAGGGAATACCAGGGACAGGTGAGCACTTTGTGCTTGGCACAGGATCCTGTTCCAGGCTCAGCACAGCCCTGGGATGGGGATGGGGCTCTCCAGGAGCATCCCCAGGCTGTTTTCAGGCTCAGGTGACAAACACATTCATGTCCTGCCACAGCTTCACAGGCAGGAAATCAATCCCCCCTTCCCAGCCCAGCCCTGCTGGATTAACCCTCGAGGTGTTTTGGGAGCGCTGGAGAAGGAAAAAAAAAACCCACGACATGGAAAAAAAAAGGGCCTGATCCTGGAGTTTGTAAGGTGGGGGATGGTCCTGTGCAGGGCCAGGAGTTGCACCTGATGATCCTGGTGTGCCCCTTCCAGCTCAGCTCCCCCCTGCACCAGAGACAGCAAGAAATGGGATTTTCTGCCCTGCAGAACGTGGTTTGTTCTCTGACCTGCTGTCCAAGTCACATCCTCTAAGTGGCTGTGGCGGTGCCTGACATGGCAGGGAACACAAACCACACCGGGGAATTTTTCTGGGATCGATGGCATTGAGAAGGCTGGGGCTCAGAGTGGGGGGAGCTGAGATGTGCAGGCAGGGCTGATGATGTGTGTGGGCACCAAGAACATCAATCCAGGGCCGTAAATGCTTTCAAAACAAGCTCTGACTGAAGTGATTGAGCTGGGAGCAAATGAGGTTTCGGAGAGAGGCTGCAGGGGATCTGTTTTCTAATCAACCCTGAGTGTGATGGCAAAGCAAACCCCCAAGGGCCATGAAGTGCCAATCGCCTGCCTGGCAACCACTCATTTCCACTCCCTGCTCCCTGTCCTTCCTCCTCCTGTTTCCCAAGGGATTACAATAATTGGGTCAAACGTGGAGCTCTTGTTTATCACCTGGTTTGTTTTTTGGTTTTTGTTTTTGTTTTTTACTTTAGGCTCTGTCTTTGTCAGGCCTGAGAAAGGACAAAGTGCTGGGAGCACTTCTTACAGCATCAGATTTGAAAAGGAAATTCTCTCTCCTGGGGAAGTTGTAGATCTCCAAACACACATCTCTAAATATACATGACCCTGTTAACTGTGGGATAATCTACTGGGATTTTGGGGTATTGACTGGAGGCCCCTGTGGGTTTAGTTTGAAGAGTCACCAAGGAGACAACAGATTTCCCTGCTGGAAAACAGGGCAGGATTCATGGAGAGCCACAACCTGCTGTTCCCAGGTGTCTACCAAGCTTAGAGGACTTGTTTCAGCCAAGCTGGGATTCAGGGAGGGGGGAGATAAAAAGAACACCTTTGAATTCCTCCCCACAGTTCCCTTTTTATCCGTTCAGAAGTCAAAGGGGTGGCCAAGAGAAGTCCCTCGGTCCCAGCCCTGGGAGTGTCCAAGGCCAGGTTGGATGGAGCTTGGAACAACCTGGGATAGTGGAAGATGTCCCTGCCCACGGCAGGGGGTGGCACTGGATGAGCTTTAAGATCCCTTTCATCATACCCAGGCCATCCTCTGATCCTCCCCATGGACAGGGCAGGGACACCTCCCACCAGCCCAGGTTGTTCCAAGCCCTCTCCAACCTGGCCTTGGACACTCCCAGGGATGGGGATGCTGAAACAAAAGAATTGATTGTTCACATAGAATCTTTAGATGAAAACCACTGAACAAGTCTGGGGCTAATCTGGATCCAGCTGCACCTAAACCCCCCTCTGAGAAGGAGTTTGGGACACAAGGGGGTCCTTTCTGCACCTCAGGACTCGCTGGAAGGGTCTCCCTGAAAACATTGCCTGACCCCTTTCAGTAACCAGGAAATAATCAAGTCCATTTCGCCATCAAATCTGCTTGAGCCACTGTCTCATTTACCATTAAACTTTGGTAAATGGCTGGGTTATATCAATAATTATTTGATATGTGTCATTCCATCCAGGAGAACTCGCTCCTCCCAGAGCCACAAGTGGCCCAAGGAGGGAGCTGCGGGGAATCATGGAATCCCAGGATAGTTTGGGTTGGAAGGGACCTTCAGGATCATCCTGAAGGACCATCCATGGGCGGGGACACCTTCCACTATCCCAGGTTGCTCCAACCTGGCCTTGGACACTTCCAGGGATCCAGGCACAGCCACAGCTTCTCTGGGCAACCTGTGCCAGTCCCTCCCCACCCTCCCAGCCAAAAATTCCTTCCCAATCTCCCACCTAACCCTGCTCTCTGGTAGTTTGAAGCCTTGTCCTGCCCTTTAGGCCATTACCTCTCGTCCACCACTCCTTTTCCAGAGAGGATTCCCCAGGAAGGCCGAGGCGCCGAGCGCGGGTTCCTCCTCGAGGACACCCGTGGGTGTCTGACCCATCTGTCACGTCCATGCCCATAAATATCCCTTTCCACGCTGTCCTGGAGAGCACTGACAGCCCCAGTGCACCCCCAGGAGGGACAGGGAGTGCGAGAACGAAGGGCAGGGCTTTGCCAGGGGACGTGGGATCCGTGGAAAAGACCGGGAGAGTCGTGCGCGAGAGGAAGGAGAGAACATCGGGGAGGAATCCGGAGCCACCGAGGGCAGGAGAAGGGAAGGCTTCAAAAAAAAACTGGAGGGGGGGGGGGGAAAAATAATCAAAAGGCCTAAACATGCCCGGCTTGGTGGAGAAACTCCACATAAAGACGCCCTTTTTGGGAAAGAAAGACAAAGCGCTACCTTTGCTGGAATTCGGGGAGACAGACGGCTCTTTTTGGGAATTGTTTACACCTGGACACCAGGGAGGGAACTGAACAGCCAAGAAAGACTGAGGGAACTTTGAAAAAAAAAAACTCCGTGTTGGGACTGTGGGTTTTGTTTTATATTATTTGTTTATTTAAATAGGGTTGGTTTTTTTTTTTTTTTTTTTTTTTTTTTTGCAAATGAAGCAGCCAGTGTTTGAAGAGATTGAGCCTGGTGGGATCAAGGTACATTTTTAGGTTAGTGGTAGCACTATTTATCATTTTTAAGACAAATTTGATTACCCTGATGGGAATTCATGTCTTCAGGGAAAGCTGCCCAGTTGTCATATTAATCATTGCTTTTAGTGTTTTCATTAGGGTTTGGGGTTTGGGCTTAATATGGGATATTCATTTTTTTTTCCCCTTTTAATTTAGCTTTCAGTTGCCCCTGGGCTTTGGCCTGGTAACCTTTGCAGAGTGTTTTTCCTTCAGTCCCTTTTCCAGCCCTGGAATTTGATGAAGGCTGTTCATTCCCAGCACTGGAGATCTGTCACTCCTTCCACTGCTGCTCAAGGGATTCTTTCTTGCAAGAAGAAGGAGGGATAAATAAAGTAAAAAAAAAAAAAAAAATCACAAAATGAACATTTGCAGTCAAAACTCGTGGAGCTCGTTAAGTTGTTCTTCCAAAGGCTGCTCCCATCTTATTTGCTGTTACGGCATCCCAGAATGGTTTGGGTTGGGAGGGACCTTAAAGCTCCAAATAAATAACTGATGGCAATTTGGGGGAATATCAGGCAATTTTAAGGGCTGTGGAGAAGGGAGAAAAGGGAGTAACTCTGTCAGCATGACCTCCATTCTCATCAACACCTGAAATAGTTAAAATGGTTGAAAATAGAAAGAGTTAAAAACTGCTGCAGCCAACAAGGGCTGAGCTCCAGCCCACCTGCAGGGTTTAAAGGACTCCAGGAAGACCTACAGTGATCCCCCCCACTGAAATTCCTGTTTGGAGCGTTCCCTTTGGGATGGAGAAGAGTTCAGGTCTCTGCAGGAGTAGGAAATGAATCCCCGTGCTGGGAGGATTCCTCTTCCTTCTCCTTCCCTGCCCACAGCAGGGTCAGTCCCATGGGAAGGGCAGGCCCAGACCCAAACTCAGATCCAGATCCAGACACAAACTCAGATCCAAATCCAGACCCAAACTCAGATCCAGACCCAGACTGAGATCCAAATCCAGACCCAAACTCAGATCCAGATCCAGACCCAAACTCAGATCCAGACCCAGACCCAAACTCAGATCCAAATCCAGATTCAGACCCAGAGCCAGACCCAGCATCGGATGAAGGGCTGGAAGAAGTGACAATTCTCCACCTCTGCCCATCGTGGCCTCTTCCCTCTCTATCCCTGGAGCAGGATATTGAAGAGTTGCAGATTAAAAACACGGAGTCCTGAACTGGGAATGCACAAATCCCATGCTGGGACGAGGAGGAGAAGAGCAGAGCACACCAAAAGCCTCAGTGCCCTCCTGTCCCTCCCGATGTCTGTGCAGAGACACACCTGGGAGTGAACTGAATCTGGATAAAGGGAATCACCCTTCCTGGAGAAGGAGAAGGAGCCTGTTTTAAGGATGTGTTTCTGATTTGGGCATCTCCAGGAAGTGCAGAGTGATAAGAAAAGCAGGCTGGGAACATCCAGCTGCAGCAGGACTGGCCGATTCCAGCTGCTCCCTGAAATGAGAACAGGAAAACAGTCAGTAAAACTTAACTAGTGGCCATATTTAAAAGAAATTAGAGGAAATGGACCCACATCCTGTGGAATTCACCTTTGCCAAAGCCTGCCCAGCCCAGTGCTGTGGCCAGATTTAGAACGAGGAGCCGAGGATTTAATGGGCAATAACGGAGGGAGGGAAAACGCCCCGTGGCCACAACAGCCAGGCTTGTGTTGCTCTGGAATGGCTGGAAGTGCGTCCGTGACACGGGGCAGGGACACACCAGGCACCCCCCAAAATGTCCCAGTCGCATTTGCAGCCGGGTAAATATTATTGGTGCCACAGGAACAGCAAGGAGAGCCAGGGTGGGCCACATGTCCCAGGCTTTAGAGGGAAAAGCCACCCCCACCTCGGAGCTAAAGCTGCCTAAATTACAGCCTGAACAAGCTAAATTTGCCCCTCAGCCCTGCCCTCTTTGCAAGGGGTCACAGGGAAGCAAGTTAGGAGAGGTTGCCAGCCCCTGTGGGCTGAAATGGTGCCCCCACACCACAAGGGACAGCGTGAACCTGGTCTCAGCACCTCTGGGAAGTTTTGGGAGCCACCAGAGTGGGACTGACCTCTCTGCAATCCTCTCCCTTCACGGTGCAAGTGTCGGGGGGGTCCAATGGATTCCACCCCAAGCAAAGGTTCAAGTTCAGCTCCTCCCAGATAACTGATCCTGGGAAATGGGGGTGGTTCCATCCAGGAGTTACAGGAATCCCAGGAGGCACTCGAGGCTACGTTTTGAGGGTGAACACGGCGGTGCCACGTCCACAGTTGGACTCGATGATTTTCCAGCACCTTAAAAATTCCATAATTCCATGACTGCCCGTCAGGGAGGTGCTCAGGTCATTCCTTCATGACCCAAAGCTCTGCTGTTTTTGGGACAGGCACACTCGTTTATAGGAGGGAGTTTGGGAATAAGAGAAGCACAGAGGTTGGAAAAGCCCTCCAGGACCATCCCCAGCACTGCCAAGGCCACCCCTGCCCTGTGTCCCCAAGCGCCACATCCACAAGGGGTGTAAATCCCGCCAGGAATGGGGACTCTCACTGGAATTTGACCCACCCAGATGTTTTCCCAGCTGTAGAACCAGGAGATAAAAGCTGGGTCTCTCGCACTCTTTCAGACGCATTTCCAACCAAACCTCAGTGACTCTGCTGTCAGGACCCCACTCTGGAGCAGGGAGAGGGGTTGTGCAACCCTGGGAAATGCTGCCTTTTCCAGAATGTAAAGCCATATAAAATGATGGCATTCACAGCCAGGTCTGGTTGTTTAAAATCTGTTCCTTCAGCGCCGAATCAACTTCTCCCAAAGTGCAGGTCCCACTCGGGTTAAGCTGCAGTTTAAATGATCCATGTGCTCCAGGCAGGCATTCCCAAAGTCTCTTGGGAGCTGATTTGCGTGTTCCATGTCAGATATCCGGGTTATTTTTATTAGCTGCGAGCTGATGCACGTGAGATCAGCAGCTGAAATGTCATCTGCCACTCGACACCGATGACCAACCTCCTGACGTGGATTTACCCCTGAATGTATTTCGTGTGGCCACGATCCCTGGATCCCTGGAAGTGTCCCAGGCCAGGTTGGATGGGGCTTGGAGCAACCTGGAATAGTGGGAGGTGTCCCTGCCCACGGCAGGGGGTGGCACTGGGTGATCCTGAAGGTCCCTTACAGCCCAAACCATCCTGGGATTCTCTGAATGCAAATCAGTTGGACATCTCTGCTTTACTGCATTTGAGTGCCCACCAGTGAAATGCAAGAAAAGGACCCAAAAACTGGATCAGAATGAGGAAAAAAAGGCATTTGAAGCCAGGAGAGTCCCTGTGATCCCAAATTACAGCAGAAAGAGGGATCAGCTTCTTTGAATTCATCTGACAGCCAGGGATTTTTTCCAAATGGATGATTTTTAAGTAGCTGTCACAAGCCCAAATTACCTCCCAGCTCATGATCCATAAAACTGGGCAGATCAATCCTTCAGGAGCTCTGGCCACGCTCTCAACGGGAAGGGAAATGAATCCTCAGCATTTTTAAATCAGTAAGTTCTGAGAGCTGGGGAGAAGAAACCCCTGCCCTGACAGCTGGAAAATATATTCTTCCTTCTGCAGCTACCAAAACTCGGATGAGGCTTGGTTTGCCTTGGTAGCCTGGTGGAAAATCCCTGCCAATCAGGAGAGCCTGACTTTGAAAGGCTCCCAAAAATCAGGGGCATTTACACCGTCCTGGGATGAATCCCACGGGGCAAAGGGAAAACAACAACACCCACCAGTGGGGCTGCACTGGGGGGTTTTTTGTGAGTGTGGAGCTGGTGGTTGTAATTGTGGATCATCACCTGCTCCTGGGCCAACAGTCAAAGCCACCCCTGGTCACCATCACCGTGCTGGGGTCATGGAGCCAGGAATTTCATGGGAGTGGGAACAGCCTGGAGTCCCAAAATGGTTTGGGTTGGAAGGGACCTTAAAGATCACCCAGTGCCACCCCTTGCCATGGGCGGGGACACCTTCCACCAGCCCAGGTTGCTCCATCCTGGCCTTGGACACTTCCAGGGATCCAGGGGCAGCCACAGCTTCTCTGGGAAACCTGTTCCTGATGTGATTCCAAGAAATCTGCTGCTCCAGGTGCTATCCACAACTTCCTTCCTGCTCAGATCCGGCATTTTTCCTCAGGGAGGGTGTAGGAATGTCCCATCACTGATTTAAGCTGGGATTTCACTTCCCCTTCATGGTCTAAAACATGGATTTCTTTGTCGAAGGAAGGTCTGGGCACCTTTAGTCACCAGGAAATTCCAGTGATTCCTCTCATCCTCGAGGGGGTTTGGACACCTGGGATGAGTCACCTGGTGCAGGGCCCTTCTCTTCTCCAGCTGCCTCAGTTGCCCTGGTTGTCCACATCTTCCTGACATCGCTGGCTTGGGAAGCCACCAACATTCCCTGTGGGATGGTCCATCCCCAGCGTCCCCCCACGGGTGAGGAGTGGCACCAGTGGGGTTTGGTGCTGCAGGAGTCACTGGGTGAAGCCTGAAACCTCCAGGAGCTCAGCCTGGATTACCTTCACGTCTTCCAATGATCCCTGAACTTCACCAGGACAGCCCTGAGGAACCACCCCCCTCTGCTGTCGGGAAGTTTTCCAGAGCTCCACCTCACCTGGAGCGACAGCTGGAGGAGGTGAATCCCCAGGGGCAGCCCTGGAGGAGAGGAAATCCCTGGGCAGTGCTGGAGGCAGCTTTGTGTGCAGCCCTCACTGATTGCTGCTCCCTGGACATCACACAAGGAGGGCACCGAGCAGGAAACTCTGGATGAGCCCGGAGAGAGGATGGAGTTCCTCAGGGAAAAGGAGAACATCCCACCTGAGCAGGTTGTGCAGCAGTTATGAAGTGCCCAGAGCAACTCATCTTACCTAAATTAAACCTCATTTTACCCAAATGAAACCTCATCTTACCCAAACCCAGCCCCAGGGTCGGCCAAGTGGAGGGCTCTGTGGAGATCTTGCTCCCCATCACTGACCCAAAAAAACAGCAGGACCACATGGAACTCCTCTTGGATGTGGATGCAGAGGGAATCGCTCCTGGCAGGGGCCCAGCTCACCAGGGGTTCCCTTCCCTTCCCTTCCTGCCTGCACAAACTGCAGGGGAATTGGAGAAGGGGTGAATTCCAGAGCACCTGAAGTTGAGGAACTCGGTGTCCTGCTCCGGCAGGACCTCTCTGCTCATCCCAGGCCAGCAGGGAACGGGGCCACGGAGCCCCCCAGCACACAGAGCTTCTCAATCCCCACTTGGAATGAAGGGGAGGAGGGAGGGAGGCTGCAGGAAAATAAATAATCATCCCTGGCTCCCGTGAATCAAAGCCTGTTCCAGGCAAAGCAGCTCCCACCGAGCCCAGGGGCCTCGTTCCTCACGGATGGGAATGTGCTGGAAGCCACAGGGAAAAGCTCCTGGACAGAGAGGACCTTCCTGATGGCAGGGGGAGCTGGGAAAGGCTTCTCATCCCTTATCTCTCTGTCCCAGCCTCTCCTGGAGCTTGTGCAGACGCTTCATCCAGCCCAGAGGGGGTTAATCCTGCAGATCCTGCCCCTGGGAATGAGGGGAAAGGAGGGAAAGGAACGGAGGGTTTTAGGGGGATGCATGGAAAAGGGAGGTGGACAAGAGGGCATTGGAGGAGGCTGGAGGAACCCTGGGCACCAAAGCAGGCAAGGCTGGTTTTCCTGGGAGCATCCCAGTGTCCCTGATTTCAGGGGAGTCATTCCCGGTTCACAGGAGGAAGACAAGGATGGAGACACGGCCAGGAACCCGGCAGGTAAATGGCAATCCAGAAATCTCAGTGTGAGAACCCTCGGGAGGTTCAGCCAGGCCAAGTGCAGGGTCCTACCCCCAGGTGGGGACAATCCCAAGCACCAGCTCCGGGTTTTCTGGGAATGGGCGGCTCAGCCCTGGAGCAGGAGCTGCCCAAACGCAGCTGCCCCAAGGACTGATCCTCTCCCAGGCCAGAAAACATGAAGGAGAATCCCCTTTTTTTCCTCCTTCCAAAGAAATCTGGACCAAAAAAAAAAAAACATAAAAAGCTTCACCAGATTAAAATTAAAAATCTGCTCCATCCTGCACTCAAAGCAGCTGGATTTCATTCCAGGGGCCAGTTTGGGTTTGTCCCCACTGATAGCAGAGCTGGTGGTTCTCACAAAGGCTGGCTGGGGCTCTGCAAGACTTGGAGCAGCTGGAAAACACCTGGATCACTGGATAAGGGGCTGCCCAGACTCCTCAGGAACATCTCTGCCAATAAAGTATAATATAATATAATTTAATGTAATTAATATAATAATGACTGAGAGGATATTTTTCACTAAACAGGGGTATTTTGTCTCCCTTTTTATTGCACTGATCCAAGTTCTCCTCTGTCCTCGCTCCCCATCACCTGAAGGAACTCTGGAGCTTTACCAAATTCATTGGCAGGCAAGAAGTTGCTTTTCCAACATTTCTGTTGCTTCAAAAGGCACGGGAATTCTGCTCATCCAGAACTTTGGGACTAAAAGCTGGACACACAAAAGCTGGGATGACAAAGGCAGCACCAGGATTTGATCCCTGGGGGTGGAAAACTCCCGTGTGGATCCACAGCAAACACCTCGTGGGCTCTGCACGAGGGAGATGTGTCCAAAATCCCGGAGAAGCTGTGGCTGCCCCTGGATCCTAGGAAGTGGCCAAGGCCAGGTTGGAGCAACCTGGGCCAGTGGAAGGTGTCCCTGCCCATGGAATGAGTTGGAACTGGAGGATTTTTAAGGCCCCTTCCCACCCAAACCAGTCTGGGATTCTGGGAGGAGACACTAAAGCCAAAATAAAAATTTAAAAAAAAAAAAACAGCAATTATTTATTAAATATATTAATCATTGCAGTTCCAGGCTCACAGGTTTTATCCCCCAAGTTTGGGAATCCCCCTGAATATCCCCCACAACCCAACCTGCTGTTCTTCACCTGTGCCATTTATTTCCTTGTGGGCTGGAATTTGTCACTCCAGGAGGGACCCACGGGAGAGGAAAAAACCTCCTTGCACAGACAAGGAAATCAAAGCCCCCCAGGAAATGACAACTGGTTTCACTCTGGACTTGTCTCTGGAATGCCAGGAGCGGGCATTCCCTCTGTAAATTGATTAAAGCCGTTTTCCCCGCTGTAAATTAATTAGTTTTCCTCCTGAACTCAACCATCCCTCCCACAAATCCCGCCTTTCTCCAGCCGCGGGTTTTTCCCCTCCAAGCCGAGCCCGATCACTCCAACCATCACCCCCTGTCCCTGGGCTGTCCCGAGCCTCGGGACCTGCCCTTGCCTTTTCCCAGCATCATTCCCGGCCGTTCCCAGAGCCCCCTCCCTCATCTGCTCCCCGAGCGCCCTTTGCATCTTCAGTGCCCCGGCTTTGATCCCCTCACCATCACCCGAGCCCCTCGTTATCCCAATTCCCGGCACTGAATCCCGAGTTCCTCGGGATCGGCGCTCGGAGAGAGCCCTCTACAGACCCGGCTCCATCCAGGCACTCCCGGGAATCCTCCCCAATCCTTCCTTCCGCAGGATCCAGGGATCGCTGTGCCCACGGCCAGCTCAGCCTGCAGTGCGAGTTCCTAAGATTTGTTTCATTCAGGATACGGGATTTCTCCTTTTTTTTTTTTTTTCTTTTCCTGACCTTTTTTCCTGCTCTTGCCGAGCAGGAGGGACCAAATCCAGGCCTGGAGTTTCCTGAGCCTTCTCCTAATTTTGGCTGAGGATGCACCAATTCTTAGGGGACTTCTCCTTCAGCGTTCCCTGAAATGTTCTGCCTGGAGTGCTAATTAGACACAGAATCATGGAATGGTTTGGGTTGGAAGGGAACTTAAGGATCACGCAGTTCCATGGGCAGGGACACCTCCCACTGTCCCAGCTTGCTCCAACCTTGCCTTGGACACTGTCAGGGATCCAGGGGAATTCCATCCCAATCCCCCACCACCCTCCCAGCCAACAGTTCCTTCCCAATATCCCATTTGAACCTCCTGTGTGTCAGTCTGAGGGATCAGGCCCCAGGAGAACAGGGAAGAGCCCTCACTTCAATCCTCCAACATCCATCAGACTCCAGCGTTTCCCAGGAGCAGAGAAACACAACCCTCTGCCCTCCCTGGGGTGTGAATTCCTAACAAATCCCTTCCTCCGCATCTGCTGCAATTACTGCACCTGCTGAGGTGTTAATTACACACTTAATTGGCTGCCCCTTGTCCCACTGCTGAGGAGGAACCACCAGCACGATGTCCCAGCAGGAATCCCAGGACGGGCCAGGCTGGGAGGGACCACAGTGGGGCACCTGGTGCCACCTCCCTGCCCCAGCAGGGCCATCCCAGAGCACATGGCACAGGATTGTGTCCAGGTGGTCCTGGAATATCCCCGGGAAGGAGATTCCACCCCCTGCCTGGGCAATCTGTTCAGTGCTCGGTCACTGCACAGACACAAATTCTCCCTCGTGTCCG
>NW_020957127.1:26544-28187 GCF_003031625.1 Empidonax traillii | reverse complement strand
GACCACAGTGGGGCACCTGGTGCCACCTCCCTGCCCCAGCAGGGCCATCCCAGAGCACATGGCACAGGATTGTGTCCAGGTGGTCCTGGAATATCCCCGGGAAGGAGATTCCACCCCCTGCCTGGGCAATCTGTTCAGTGCTCGGTCACTGCACAGACACAAATTCTCCCTCGTGTCCGGGTGGAACTCCCTGGGCATCAGTTCCTGCCCATCCTCCTGTGCCATTGCTGGGACAAACTCAAAGTTCCTCCATCAGCCAAATTCCTACAGATTGTGCCCAGTTTTACCCAGCGTGGGAATAAAGGAGAGCAGCGCTTCCAGGGGGTTCAAATATGGAATTCCCTTCCTGTGGGACCTCCACAAGAACCTTCCAGATGATTTTAACCCCACCTCGATCCCCCATCTCTGCCCCACTTTTCCAGCTGGGAGTAGCTGCCCCCCTCAGAAATCCCGGGAAAGGGAAGCATTCCCAGCTGTTTCAGGCCTCCCTGAGACTTCCAGGCATTTCCATGGATAAACTTTCCGGGTTTGTCCTTTCTTCTGGCACGATCCAGACCAGCTGAGGAGCTTTGCTCTTTCATAGCCCCGAGTGCTGACAGGGATGGGAAGGCCCTTCTCCTCGATCTGCAACTGTTGGCCTGGAATTCCTTGGCTCTCTGGAGCTGTTTCATGTGGAAAAATGGACAAATCCCGAGGGAATTCCACACACTGCCTGTTCCCCCGGCCTTCTGAGGGACAAACCCCTGGGAGAGAACCCTGCCAGGGATTTCCAGGGCTCCAACCACCCTCAGCTTCCCAAAGGTGCCACAAACTCCCCAAGAGATCCAGAGGAACGTGGAGTCCTTCTCTCCTTTGGCTCTTCTTTGTCACCATTGGAAGGAACGATAGGTCAAGATCCTGCAGCTGCCAAGGGAACTCTCCCAGGAAAAACCCATTCCTGGTTGGTACCTGCGTGGAATATTCTCAGCCAGCTTCCACTCTTCCTCAGTCCTTGGGATTCCCCAGAGGGAAAAGTCATCAATAACATTAATAACATTAATAACATTAATAATAACAGCACAGCTTTGCTATTATCAGTGACATTTGGAAGCTTCAAATGGTTCCAAGATGTTGGTTTACTCCCTGAAAGCTGCTTTTTATTGGGAGTTTTCTGCTCTCTAACAATCAGGGAATCAATCCAGCCCGAGTTTTATGGGGACTCCCGGCGTGGTTTTCTGTCAAATGTCGTAATCTGAAGGGGGAAAAACAACCCTCCAAAGCTCGAAGGAGTTCCTGGATCTCTCTTTTAATGGGGATTTTAAAAGGGAGACGGGATGACAAGGGTTGGGCAGGAATGGTCTCGCTGGGCCAAGGAAAAGGGGTTGGGTTTCTGTAGTAAAGCTGGAATTTTGTGCTGGAAAGAGGATTGGAGGGAAGGGATTGAGCCCCTCTGATCCCCCCCCAGGTGAGACCCCCCTGCAGAGCTGCCCCAGCCCTGGGAACAGCAGCAGGAGGACGTGGAGCTGCTGCAGAGAGTCCAGAGGAGGCCCCGGAGCTGCTCCCAGGGCTGGATCCCTCTGCTCTGGAGCCAGGCTGGGACAGCTGGGGGGGTTCCCCTGGAGAAGAGAAGGATCCAGGGAGACCTGAGAGCCCCTGGCAGGGCC
>NW_020957127.1:19206-26155 GCF_003031625.1 Empidonax traillii | reverse complement strand
GTGGAGCTGCTGCAGAGAGTCCAGAGGAGGCCCCGGAGCTGCTCCCAGGGCTGGATCCCTCTGCTCTGGAGCCAGGCTGGGACAGCTGGGGGGGTTCCCCTGGAGAAGAGAAGGATCCAGGGAGACCTGAGAGCCCCTGGCAGGGCCTAAAGGGGCTCCAGGAGAGCTGGAGAGGGACTGGGGACAAGGGATGGGCTCTGCAAGGGGGTCTCACCCCATTTGAAGGCTCGAAAGAGTCCCAAGACCTGCCCACCCCACTCCCATCCCAAATATCCTGTTCCATAGGAAAGTCCCTGGGGGATTCCCCCCACCTGCCCTTGCCACAGGTCCCCCTGAGCTCCCAACCCCATCCCCAAACCATCCCAGAGCATCCCAGACAGCCCTGGCAAACAACCCGGCGTTTTCCAAGCATCCCAAATGTTTAAATAACAAAATTCCGCCCTCCAGCCTCTGCCGGGATGATATTCCCACAAGGAAAATTTGCAGGAACCTGCTTTGGAGGCTCTGGGACCCGTCGAGTGAGGACAACAACCCAGCAGAGGGGTCTTGTCCCCTTTCTTCGCCAGAAGAAACAACAATCCCGGTTCCCCAGAGCTGGAAGAGGCGGCAGAAACTCCCAGAACTCCCAGCTGGGCCGGGAACACCACGGAGGGATTTTCAGCAGCTGCCAAAAAAAGCCGGGCAGATGCCCCAGGGAGGGCTCTTCCGTGTCCTGCAGCCTTTCGGACGCTTTGAAAGCCCCAGCCCCTCCCTGGGGGTGGGACCTGCAGAGCCCGGGATGGAGCAGCATTCCCTGCAGGTTGGGATGTGCTGGCTGGGGGATCCCAGATCCCACCGGGGCCATCAAAGGATCCCTCCCGACCCTGCCCACCCCGGAGCGTCCCACGGAACTATCAGAGGAGCCAGACTCGCCCCACACACGGGCGGGGAACAGGGGGAGGCCCGAGCTGGGCGGGACCCCTTTGGGGTTTTAGCTGGTAAATGTGGGATAACCACCAAGTGCCTGCGTTCCTGCGAGGATTCCATCGGAATTCCACAGGTCAGGGCGCCCAGGACTCATCCCCCTCCCTGGACATCAGCAGGACAACATGTGGGGATCTCTGTCCCGTCATGAAATCACTGTTCCATACTGGGATGCCAGTCCCATAGCAGGATCACTGCCCTTGTCCCATTCCAGGATCCCTGTCCCACAGCAGGATCACTGCCCTTGTCCCATTCCAGGATCCCTGCCCCACACAGGGACCCCATTCCCATGCAGGGACCCCTGTTCCATAGTGAAATCAGTGTCCCATACTGGGATCCCAGTCTCATTCCAGGATCCCTGTCCCACTCTGGGATCCCTGTCCCACTGGGATCAATGTCCCACTCTGGGATCTGTCCCATTCCAGGATCCCTGTCCTACTCTGGGATCCCTATCCCATTGCAGGATCCCATTCCCATTCCAGGACCCCAGTCCCACGCCAGCATCAGTCCAGGGGCCTGGGGCTGATCCCAACTTAACCTGAGTCTGGAATAAAACCTGGAACCACGTGGGAAAGGGCAAAGTCAAGATCTTTCATTTTACTTTGTCCCAAAAAGAAATTCTTCCATTTTTTTCTTTCCCAGCTGGCATTTCCAGGGAGAGCTGAAAGGGTGACAGTTACTGTTCCAAGGACTGGGAAAAGCTGGGCCCGAATCCAGAGGCAGTTTAAAATCAGGTTTTTTCCCTTTAAAGTCAAGGAGGGAAAACTCCTCTGCTTCCCATCCTGGCAAAGGAGAGGCCAAAGATCTGGGTCAGGCAGGGAGGGAAAGGGCAGTGGGATGGATGGATGGATGGATGGATGGATGGATGGATGGATGGATGGATGGATGGATGGATGGAAAGCCTGGCTTTCCCGAGCCCAGCCGCTGGGAATGGCTGGAGATGGCAGAGTTTGTGCATGGAGTTCTGCTGACACCTGCAGGACATTCCAGGGATGAGGCCACGGCTCCAGGAGGGACCGAGTTTATGGAATTATAGATTCCCAGAATGTTTTAGGTTGGAAGGGACCTCAAAGCCCATCCAGTGCCACCCCCTGCCATGGGCAGGGACACCTTCCAATAGCCCAGGTTGCTCCAATCTGGCCTTGGACACTTCCAGGGATCCAGGGGCAGCCACAGCTTCTCCGGGAAATCCATTCCAAGCCCTCCCCATCCTCCCAGCCAAAAGTTCCTTCCCAATATCCCATTTAAACATACTCTGTGTCAGTCTGAAGGATCATCCCATCCCAGGATCCTGGCAGAGGGAATGTGGATCACACCTGGATCAGCCCATCCCAGGTGCCTCTTCCAGAAGTGACAACTTCTTCCAGCATGGAATTTTTTATTAGGAAAAGATCCCTTAACAACAAAATACATCAATAAAAAAAACACTCAGAGGAGGAGTGGAACACTCTGGAGGGTTGGGAAATTTTGGGAAGCAAGGCAAATCCCACGTTAAAAAATCAGCTGGATGCAGAGCAGCCGACAGGTCCTGAACCAACAGCCCCTTCCCACGGGAATTCTGGGGGTGCCCATGGATGTTCCCAGCTCTGCAGGGAGACCTCGTGCTGTCTGCACGGGAACAGGAGCCCCAATCCCTTGGGAAAAGGTCCTGCCTCTCCAAGGGCCATGTGGGCATCTCCTTCCTTTCCCAGCAGGAGGAGAGCGAGCCTGGATTGGCCTTGCCTGGAGTTTTTCCCACATTTCCCTGCTCCGAGTCCCAGCAGGTGAGTTTGAGCCAAGGTGGGCTTGAACTGTCCTGCTCCCTGTGATCCCGGGAATTTCGCCAGGAACGCTCCTCTGCAGCCAGCCAGGCTCCTGGGATGTGCCCCTCTCCTCCAGGATTTGGGAATTTCTGGGAAAGGGCTGAGTGTGTCCCAGGGGTCACACTGGGGGGACGGGGCGGGAGCCGCATCCCGGTCCGAGGCTGCCGACGGATCCCTCAGTCGGAGTCGCTTCCCTCCTGCTTTGCTGATCCCACCGCAGATGCCAACTCCTCCTCCTGGCCCTTCAGCCTCTCCCCTGCAGGGACACGCATGGATAAGGATCTATCCCAGTGGAGCCCACAGACCCTTCCCCGGGCACAATCCCAGTGCCCCTGGAGCTCCTGGGAAGCTTCCCAGATCCTTGTGGGAAGGGCTCGGGCTCTCCCAGTCCCTCCCTGGCCCTCCCCTGATGGCAGGGCCCAGGATCCCAGTGGAACTGCCCAGGATCCCAGTGGAATTGCCCAGTGGAATTGCCCAGGATCCCAGTGGAATTGCCCAGTGGAATTGCCCAGTGGAATTGCCCAGGATCCCAGTGGAATTGCTCAGGAATTGCCCAGGATCCCAGTGGAATTGCTCAGGAATTGCCCAGGATCCCAGTGGAATTGCCCAGGAATTGCCCAGGATCCCAGTGGAATTGCCCAGTGGAATTGCCCAGTGGAATTGCCCAGGATCCCAGAGGAATGGCAGCCCCTCCTGGGCCCCCACGCACGGATGAGCTCGGCGATGGCTCTCTGAGTCCTCCTCTCCAGCTTCTCCAGCTTCTTGGACACGTCCCGCTTCAGATCCCTGGGAAGGAGAGGGACACGTCAGGACAGCCCCACAGCCAGGGGGGACACCCTGCACCTTTCCCAGGGGAAGAGAAATCCCCCCCTCCTTCCCAGGGTCCCGGGAAAACCAACCCCATCCCGTGGTGCCAAACGTCCCACAGGGATCCACAGGGAAAGGGAACACTGGGGCCTTCCTCAACAGCTTCCCATTCCACAGAATCCTGGAATGGTTTGGGTTGGAAGGGACCTTAAAGATCATCTCATTCCAACACCTCTGGATCACTCCTTGATCACCCCATCCCAGGATCCTGGCACAGGGAACCTGGATCACCCCTGGATCAGCCCATCCCAGGATCCTGGCACAGGGAACCTGCCCAGCTTCCCGTGGGACACCTTCCACTTGGTTTTCCCGGCACTTTTAACCCCCAAATCAGGTATTCCTGCATATTTCCGGCCCTTTCAACCCCACTTGGACAATCCCAAGGTGCTGGAAGCTCTGACTCCAACCCCGCTCTCCCAGAGCTCCGCAGGCACTCACCAGTCTGGTTTCCTGGGAGCCAGGTTGGCCAGATCCTGAGGAGGGAGAGGAGACACCCGGTGAGAGGGGAAGGCCAGGATGGAGCCCGGGCACGGGGAATGCCTCGGGATTTACCTACCACCTCATCGATGATGGGCTCGGGCTTGGCCGCTTCCAGCTGCTCCTTCACCGTGTCCTCCACTAGAGGGAGAAACAGGATCAGCGTCGGGACACCGGGAATGCCACACAACCCCGGGCCTGGCTCCCAGAACCTTTGGTTAAACCCCATTCCCACATCCCTCCACCACCCAATCCCTGGGGAGGCTCCTAAAAATCCTCGGGGAATGAAGCAACGCCACGAACAGCTGGGCCTGAGGGCTCTTCCCAGAACTCCTGCAGGGATCAGCTGTCCAGGGGTGTGGAACTGCACTCACCCTGACTCATTTACAAGGTTTGAGACAGAACTGGAGGAGTCCTACCCGGCATAAAGGTCTGGAGATCTCAGGGATAATGGGAAAAGGTGTGGGAAAAACAGCTCCCTGTCCTTCAGCTGAGCAAGGAAGGGGAGCAGCTCCGGGAGCACATCCCTGGGGGGTGAATTCCGCTCCAGCAGGTGGATTTCAGAGAATCCTGGAATCACTGAGGTTGGAAAAGCCCTCTGAGGTCATCCAGCCATTCCCAGCACTGCCAAGGCCACCACTGACCATGTCCCCAAGTGCCACATCCACAGGGCTTTGAAACCCCTCCATGGATGGGGATTCCAGGTGGAATTTTCCCCACTATCCAACCTGCCCCTCCCTCTCCTCCTGTCCCTGTTCCCTGGGAGCAGAGCCCGACCCCCCCCCCGGCTCCCCCCTCCTGTCAGGGACTGCAGAGCCAGAAGGTCCCCCCTGAGCCTCCTTTTCTCCAGGCTGAGCCCCCCCAGCTCCCTCAGCCGCTCCTGCTGCTCCAGCCCCTTCCCAGCTCCCTTCCCTTCCCTGCACACGCTCCAGCCCCTCCGTGCCCTTGCTGTGACATTCAGAGGCAGCCCTGAAGCTTTTCCAGAGGGACGAGGAAGGTGCAGTGCCAGCATTCCCACCCTCCCCACCTCGGAGCTTCCGAAGGCGCCTTTTGATCGGGGGTGTTTTGAAAGGGATCTATCCCAGGAGGGCTCCACGTTCCAAGATCAAGGGAACTTCCACCCTTCACTTGCCCTTCTTGGAAGCACGTGGTGGGGGAGGAGGCTCAGCCCTGGCAAATCCCAGCCTGGAGCCCGGCACTGATGTTTGTTTAAGGAGAAGTCAAACAAAAAAAGCAGCCGGAATCTCCTTGAGGAGCCTCCAGGGAGGACCAACCCTTTGGCTCGGGCTGGAATTGCTCCCCCCTCATCACACTTGAGCAATGCAGGGGGTGAGGAGGAGGAGGAAGAGGAGGATGCAGCAACAGGGGCTCCCACATTCCAACACCCTCCAGGGCTCCAAGGACCTCACAGCGAGACACAGCCCTGCTCCAAGGTCCAGGATCTCCCACCCTTCCCAAGGAGCTTCCCAAGCCCTTGCTCCCGCTGGTTCCCACCTGAGGCCGGTTTTCCCGGGGGCAGCTTCCTCTTCTTCAGCTCCTCATCCTCGGGCTCGTAATTCCGCAGCTTGATCTCCCTGTGGGAAACAGGGAAGAGCACAAAGGGGTGAAACCTCCCTGGGAAAAACAGGGAAGAGCTCCGAGCGGTGAGAGACGTGTGGGGTGTCCTGGATCGTGGTAGCGAGGGGCAAAATGGGCATCAGGAGCCAGAGGGGCAGCTGAAGTCATGGAATCATGGAATTGTTTAGCTTGGAAAAGCCTCCATGATCGTCAAAGCCAGCACTGCCAAGGCCACCACTGCCCCATGTCCCCAAGTGCCACATCCATGTGGATTTGAAATCCCTCCAGGGATGGGGACTCCACCCCTGCCCTGGGCTGGGAAGGGAGCACGAGAGGGATCCCCAGGGAGCTGCAGCTCCTCCCAGGCCACAGACACCTCCATCCAGGGACAGCAGCTCCATTTCCCACACACTCCAAGGGCTGGCTGTGATATCACACCCAGAGGCTCCTCCGTGCCTAGCTCCAGCACCTTCCCATCCTCATTAAACACAGGGAAGCACCGGGAGAAAACAAGCTCTAATTGCTGCCGTTAATTAACGGTGCGAGGCCAGAGCGGCTCCTGCAGCTGCTCCGGGAATTCCCGGGGCCCAGCGTTTCCCGCTGCTCCTGCACTGGGAATTCACCCCTCAGCACCAGCAGGAGGTGTCTCCTCCCTCTGAGAATCCCAGGATGCTTTGGGTTGGAAGGGAACTTAAGGATCATCCCATTCCACCCCCTGCCACGGGCAGGGACACTTCCCACTATCCCAGGGTGCTCCAACCTGGCCTTGGACACTTCCAGGGATTCAGGGGCAGCCACAGCTTCTCTGGGCAACCTGTGCCAGGGCCTGCCCACCCTGGGGAAGGGCAGAGCACCCCCAGAAGAGCTGGGATTGATCCGTTTGGGATCAGCCACTCACAGATTTTATCAGCATGCCCTCAAAACTGATGGATACGCCCAAATCCAGGAGAACTCCTGCTCCTTGAGCACCTCATGCCATGTTCCCCAGCCCAAAGCAGCCAGGAACACCGTGGATGGAGGTGGCTGGAGCTGGACACGGGTCTGGGAGCCCCAGGGAGCACAGAGGGATTTAGGGAGCTGCAGCATTCCCGAGGGAAGCGAAGCCATGGATGGGCACACCCACAGCGTCACCTCCAAGCCCCTCAGGAGGGGCCACATTCCCTGCCTTGGGTCAGGAATGCCTCAAATCCACTTTTCACCCCTGGCTGGGCAGTGAGGAGGGAGAGCAGCTCCTGTGGGAGGGGGAGGGTGGGCAGTGGCACGTTGGGAATGTGTGGAATGCC
>NW_020957127.1:16063-18826 GCF_003031625.1 Empidonax traillii | reverse complement strand
CATGGATGGGCACACCCACAGCGTCACCTCCAAGCCCCTCAGGAGGGGCCACATTCCCTGCCTTGGGTCAGGAATGCCTCAAATCCACTTTTCACCCCTGGCTGGGCAGTGAGGAGGGAGAGCAGCTCCTGTGGGAGGGGGAGGGTGGGCAGTGGCACGTTGGGAATGTGTGGAATGCCCGGAGTTATCTTGAAGCAGAACAGGCCCCTCCGAGCTGCTCCCAGGTTGGTTTGGCTTCCCTGCTCCAGCCCCAGGGGCTGCAGGGAGCAAACACTGTTCCAGGGGATCATTCCAAGGGATATCCTTCCCTCAGGAGCAGCAGGAATGGGTGTGCCCAGAAACCCCACAGCAGGGATTTCCTCAGTGGTGCAGGTTCCCCATTCCCATTCCACTCCCAAAACAGCCACCTGGAGCTGCTTCAGGAGCAGCTTCCCAATTTCCTTCCCTGAGGACAAGGCTTATCCCCTCCAGGAACACCGGGAAAACCGGACTGAGATCCCAGAATCCCACAATGGTTTGGGTGGGAAGGGGCCTTAAAAATCCTCCAGTTCAGGGACACCTTCCCCTATCCCAGGTTGCTCCAACCTGGCCTTGGACACTCCCACGGATCCAGGGGCAGCCACAGCTTCTCTGGGAAATCCATTCCATCCCTCCCCACCCTCACAGCCAACAATTCCTTCCCAATATCCCACCTTTTCCCTGGAGACGATCCATGGCAGTGCACCCAGGCCAAGCCCCATCCCCACAGAGCTGCCCATCGAGCCTCAACCTCCTCCCCCACTTAAACCTCTTTTTTTTTTTTTTTTTTTTTTTCCTTTTTATTCTTTTAAAGCCCTTCCTCGAGGCCTGTGGGATTTAGGGAAGCGTTTTGGGAAGAGCGTGCCGAGCTCTCCCCCACCCCCCGGGGCCGGAGCGGAGTCACCGATGAGGGTTTTTTTTTCTTTTTTTTTTTGATTACAACAAACCCCAAAGCGGTCGGGACCTGTCCGGTGACATTCCTGAGCCACATCGCCTTTCCCAAGCCCGGCTCCTCCCACAAATCCACCTCTGGGAGCGGCAGGGCCGATTGAAAGGATGCTTTTTGAGGATGACTAAACAGCAGCAGCAGCAGCAGCTCCGGCTCTCGTGAAGTTGAAGAGCTTGAAGGTTATTTCTGTTCCCCTCCCTTTTTCCGAGCCCTTTTCCCTCGGATTTTTAGCTTGGATTTTTACCTCGCTTTGCACAACCACCCCAATCCCACCCCCCCCCCCGCTCCCTGGGAATGGGAGGGGGTGGCAATTCCAAACTCCATCCCAGATCCCCCCCGTGGGGTACCCGTGTCCCAAACCGGCTTGTTTTTCCCAGTGGGAATGAGGCGGAAAGGCCAAAGTCCACACCCCCACCCTGCTCCTCACAAAGGCGGATCCGGGGCTGCGCTTCCTGCTCTGGGATTAAAAATAAAAAAAAAATAAAAAAATCACAGGAACCCGCAGGAATCCCGAGTTTTTCCAAGAGAAATTCCTTCCCCCCCTCCTCAAGGAGAGGTGGGATGGGGGGGATTAGCCGAGCCGGGATTCCCAGGAGAGCAGCAGGGTGGGCACAAAGGGCTTTGTCGGTCCTGGGAGTTCGAGAGGGAGAGGAAAAAACAAGGAACAAAAAGACGCCAAAAAAAAAAAAAAAAAAAAAGGGGGGGGGATGGGCCGAGGGGGAGGTTTGAGAGGATCAGGAATGAAAGAGGAGGAGGAGGAAGAGGCCAAGAAAGGTGTGGGAAACCAAAATCCAAGAGGAAATGGAATTATAGGCTCTCCTTTCATCCTGGTCAAAACTCACCTCGGATTCCAGGGGGGAAAAGGGACGTTTAACGAGGAAAGGAAAAGCAAATCCAAAGCCAAGAATTTGGGATGCAAACATTCCCTGGGGAGCAGATCTCGCCCTGCTTTGCCTTGCAAAAAATCCCTCTGGATCCCAACAGAACACGCTGGGGCTGGAGAAGTGGAAAAAGGGGAAAATCCACAGGGAAAGCAAAGCTTTCATCCCAAAAGCTGCCTCCACAAAGGGATCCATGGATTTGTGAAAGAAGGGGGAAAATTCAGGTGGAAAATCCATGTGGAGAGCAAACTTTTCATCCCATAAGCTGCCTCTCCAAAAGGATCCATGGATTTGTGGACAAAAGGGAAAATCCATGGGGAAAGCAAACTTTTCATGCCAAAAGTTGCCTCTCCAAAGGGATCCATGGATTTGAGGACAAAGGGGAAAATCCACATGGAAAATCCATGTGGAAAGCAAACTTTTCACCCCACAAGCTGCCTCTCCAAAGGCTTCCCTGGATTTGAGGACAAAGCTGGCTGGAGATGGAATCTCCTACTCACCCCAACACCTTTGCTCTCTACTTGTGGAATTCCAAGGACTCCCAGGCAGGGGAAGGATTGGAATGGGTTAAAAAGCGGGAATTCCCAGCTAAAAAAATTGGTGGTTTTTTTTTTTTTTTCCACCTGAGAGGATCAGCTCGGAATTCCAGGGTGGGATGAGCAGCCCCCCAGGGATGGGGAACACAGGGCAGGGGCCGGAGCAGCCCAGGGATCAGGTGGCAGGGCTGGAATTCAAGAGCAGGTGATCCATAATTCACCACATTCCCGGCACCTCCAGCTCCTGTTTCAGCCTCGGCCCAGACCTCTCGTGGCGATTCCGGCCCCGAATCCGACCCTGCGGAAAAGGCACTCCCAGGGATCTCAGGGACGCTTCTCCAGCAGCACTTCCAGCCCCAAATCCAGGGGGAAACACCAG
>NW_020957127.1:6909-15381 GCF_003031625.1 Empidonax traillii | reverse complement strand
AGCAGGTGATCCATAATTCACCACATTCCCGGCACCTCCAGCTCCTGTTTCAGCCTCGGCCCAGACCTCTCGTGGCGATTCCGGCCCCGAATCCGACCCTGCGGAAAAGGCACTCCCAGGGATCTCAGGGACGCTTCTCCAGCAGCACTTCCAGCCCCAAATCCAGGGGGAAACACCAGCCCTGTTCCCCCACAAGGGGTGTGTTTCCTGCAGGGAAAATCCTCCCCAGTATTCCCGAGGAACAGCAAGGTTTGCTCTGCTCGTTTCCGGCTGCCCCAGGATTTTAGGGATAAAGGATGGGAAAAGGTCACATCCCACGTTTTTCAAACCTGGTTCTACCTCCTTCGGGTCTCCCAAAAAAAATCCCTGATGGGAGTTTTTAGGGCAGGACAACAATTCCAGAGGCAGCTGCTCCTGCCAGGAGCTCGGCTGGGTTTGTGCTCCCGTTTTCCAGGGATAAAAACAGCCACGTGAATCCATGGAAAAACAAACTCCACCCTCCAAACACCCCCAAAAAACAGGGACAGAGGGGCAGGAACGGCTGGGAAATCCAGGGAAATCCCACTGGAAACACTGCCACTCAACCCCAGGTTTTCCCTCTTTATATTCCCAGAGTTTTTGAGGCTGGAAAAGCCCCCCAAGACCATCGAATGCCACCACCTCAGATTACTTGCACTTGGAATTCGGAATCAAAACTAAATTAAGTTGCACAGGAGGGAAAACCTTCCTTCAAAACACATCCCAGGGAGAGAAAAGCGGGAATAAATCCATCCTTACCTGTGCTTGACGGGCTCCTCCTCCTCCTCCTCCTCCTCCTGCCTGGGAATTTTGTTCTCCCGTTCCCCACCGTCCTTGTTCTGGAAAAAAACAAAACAGGTGGATCTGTCAGGATTTGGCCTCTCTGGGAATGAGGGAGAGCCAAAAAAAAAACCAGCCCCAAATTCCTCAGGGATTGGGATATTGGATGGATGCAGGGAATGAGAGAAGATAAAAGAGATAATAAAGGTTCAGGAAGGGAGGAAGCCGTGCAAAAAAATCTGGGAATCCATGCCAGGTCCCCTTTTTTTCCCCCCTAATTTACCCTCTTGGATGTTTAACCAAGTTGGAAAACGTGGGACCAAAGAGGGATCAGCACAAGAAAGGGTGGGATTTCAGTTCCAGAGACACCATAAATCCAGTTTCCCTTGGGAAGGGGCACATTTTGCACCTCCAGAGCCCGGGACAAGCAGCTGATCAGTGGAATTCCCGATGATCTTTGTTATCCAGGCAGGCCCAGGTCTGGAATGTGAACATCTCCCACTAGCCCAGGTTGCTCCAACCTGGCCTTGGACACTTCCAGGGATCCAGGGGCAGCCACAGCTTCTCTGGGAAATCCATTCCAGCCCCTCCCCACCCTCCCAGCCAGGAATTCCTTCCCAATATCCCACCTAAATTTACCCTCCTTCAGCTCAAAGCCATTCCCTGTGTCCTGTCCCTCCATCCCTTGTCCCAACCCCTCTCTTGGAGCCATCCCCAGGATCCCAATGTTATTTCCAGCTGAACCAATCCCAAACCCCTCCAAGAACCGGGAATGCTTCCCAACAAACAGCTGACTCATCCCTGTATCCCGACTGCACAAACTTCCAGCCTCTGCTCTGCAGCCTGAGTTAAAAATTAGACCCCAAGCAAACAGGGAAAGGAGCCAGGAACCGGCTCCATTCCGGGCCTGGAATTGTTCAGGATCAGCTCCTGCTCAAAGGGCAACACAAACATTCCCAGCTTTTTAAAAAGAGGGGGAAAAGAACAGGAATCATCCCTGAATTTGCAGTTTTAGTTGGATTTTCAACTCCATGTTAACCTTGGGATACCCACACGGACACTCCTTGTCCAATAAATATAAAGAGCCAGGAAGAGCCTCTGGAATTTCCTGGTGGGAGCTATGGGGAATATTTAGACCCCTTTCCATGGGATTGAAATTTGTGGGAAGTCCCTTCCTGCACTCCAAGTCCTTTGCTGGAATGTTCTTCCTCATTCCCTGCTTCCTGCTGGAATGTTCTCCTCATTCCCTGCTTCCTGCTGGAATGTTCTCCTCATTCCCTGGTTCCTGCTGGAATGTTCTCCAGGAGGGTTTCCAGACCAGGAGGGATTTGCCCAAATTCCCTCCCCGTTCCCTCCCCCCACAAAGCTTTTCCCTGGATCCTCAAATACCTGGAATTTAAATCCTCTCCAACTCGCCCTTTCGGGGCAATTCCAACTTATTCTATGGAATTACATCCCATCCCACTTCCTTTCCCTGCAGGAAAGCCGACTCTCCAACCCAGCAGGTGCTTTCCCAGCTCTTGGTTTCCTGGGAAATGGAACTTTTTAAGGAATGTGGAGCTTTCCCTTGGGCTCCAGCACATTATCAGGCTTTTCCCACGTGGCAGGAGCATTCCAGGGAAATTAGGGAAGCAGCTCTTTGCCTTGCATCCATTAATGCCAAGGGGGGGGGTGTTAAATCCCCTTGATCTGGGAATTCCCAGCCCAACAATTCCCGACAATGCCCATCCAAAGAAAACATCTTTTCCAAGAGAAGGGAAAGGACACAACCTTATCCCGCAGGATCCACAATTGCCCTTCGCTGCTTCACTTCCAACCCACCTGATTCCATAACTTGCTCCCAGGTTTTTGCTTCCTGCCACTTCCCAAGAGCTTTAAATCCCTCAGGGATTGGGACTCCACCAGGGCTGGCCAGCCCTTTCCAGGCAGGAATTATCCCTAAATCCAACCTGAACTTCCCCTGGTGCAACTTGAGAGGCCTTTTCCTCTCATCCCATCCCTTGTTCCCTGGAAGAAGAGCCTGATTCCCACCTGGATCCCACATCCTGCCAGGGAATTGTGGAAATCCAGCACATCCCACCTTTTCCCAAAACCAAATTTCCATGACAAGAGCGACAATCCCTTCGGCTCCCTTTAAACTCCAGGAATTGCCAAGCAGGTTTTCCATCATTCCCAACCTCCCTTTCATCCACTCTCTTCATCCAACCCTTTGGAATTCCTCCAGCCCTTTGGGAAAGCTTCCCATCCAACCCCAGCAGCGCCACAACCTCTCCAGCTGATTATTTTGGGATTCCTGGGAGCAGATTGTCCCCAGGTGCCTCTTGGGAGCGGGTTTTCCAGGATGGAGCTCTGGGAAGCAGCTCCTCATTCCCATGGGATTGGCACCTCAATTCCCTCCTGGGGATCCCATTCCTTCCCTTCCCTCGTCTCTCCTTTGAAATATTCCTCCCTTTAAGCAGGGTTGGCCTTTTCCCAAAATTCTAAGAAGGAAAATTTCCATGTCTTGGTGTCGGAATGAACATCCCGGCTCCTCCTTCCGTCTCTCCCAGGTCTCTCCCAAATCCCTCAGGATTTAATTCCACGTTCAACCCAACCCAGGCACATCCCTGGCAATCCCTAAAATGACCCCCAGCTTCCCCTTTTCCCTGTAAACTCCTCCTTTTCCTCGGGGATTGAGCGGAATCCCCAGGATCTCCGTGTCTTTCCTGTAAGGATTCCAGGATTCCAGCCAAAGGGTTCCTTGGCACAAGGAATTGTCACTTTTGGAGGAGTTAAAAGGAGGTGAGTGCTGGAAAAAAGCCGGATTTCTCCAGGTCTTTGCTGCCAGCTGAGCAGGAGCTGCTCCTATTCCCTGTTTTCTGGGATCCAGCTCTGGGAAAGGTTCAAATCCACAAGAACATCCCAGCCTCATCTCCCTGCAAACTGGGAAGCTCCAGGTGCCACAGTGGGATTTCCTCATGGATAACTTCATCCAGGGAATGAGCATCTGCCTTGTTTGGTGGTGAAGTCCCCATTTTCCTTGGAATTTCTTGGGATTGAAGGAGACATTGAGGTGACCTCAGCTCCCAGGGAAGTTCCTTCATCCCAGGATGGCACCTCCTGGAATTTTTCCACCCCCCTGGCCAAGGTGAGGCTCAGGTATCCTGGAATCCTGATCCAGCCCTTCCCTCACCTCCAGGCTTTTCCCAAACATTCCATTCCAGAGGCAAAGAGCCAAGTCCTGAACTGCCCCTGGAGCAGCCAAAGCTTCCTCCTCCAGGCAGTGAAACAGTTCTGAAATCCAACAATTCCCAAAGGAGCCAAAAAAAAAAACCCAAAACCACAGGATCATAATTGTCCAACCTTAAAACCATCCCTAAAACCTCCTCGGGATCCGGGATCCGCCGCTGGTTTTCCGGGAGCTGCTTGGAATCCGGAGATAAGAGGCAGAACTTGTGTGTCCCTGCTGCTCCTTCCTCGTGAATCCCTGATCCTGGTTACTATGGAAATGCCTCAATCCCAGCTGGAGCAGCGGGACTTCCACGGGAAAGGAACAAAAGGGCCATGGAAAATCCGGCCCCTTTGTCCTTGGAAAATCCCTGTTGCCAAGTGCAAGCCCCTGACAGGAGGAGGGGAAAGGGATGGGAGGAGAGGGAATTCCGGTTGGATAGTGGGATAATCCTGCCCAGGGAGGTTTAGAGGCCCCGTTCCCACAGGGGATTGGGTATTGCTGGGAATGTTGGATTGTAGAGGAATTTTCCTTTCATCTTCAATCCCCTTTGGAGCTTCCAAGCAGGAAGGAAGTTGGGATGATCCTGGTGATGTCTAACAGCATCTTTCCATCTGGGAAAACCAGGCTGGGAGGGGAAAATCCCTCTTTTTCTCCTGGAGCAGCCCCAGTGACTCCTCAACTCCCGGAATTCCCTCTCCAATCCAGCCCTCTCCTCCCTCTCCCATCCCACAGGACAATAGGAGGAGAGCTGGAATGTTGGTCCCTGTGGATTCTCAGCCTCCTTCCCTAATTCCCACACTGCCATCCTGCATTCCCTGGGCCATCCCAAGGGATATTCCCACGTCCCTTTCCCGTGGCCTGTGCTCACCTCTCCCAGTGGGGAACCTCTTCAGGGGATTTCCCTTCCCACGGAATTCCAACCCAACCAGCCAGAAAGGGATGAAAAGGTGCCAACAAAAGCCGCTTCCCTTCTGGGAATCACCTTCTGGAATCACCTCATTCCAGGGTCAAACACAAGGCAGGAAAGCTGGAATGTGGCCACAGCAGGATCCACTCACACAGGGGGAAAAGCTGGGGAATTCCAGGAATTCCAGCCGAGGGAAAACACTTGGATTTCTTTGCTCCCTGTCAAACAGGAGCAGGCAGGTCACTGCTTCCAGGGATGCTGGAGAGGAGCTGGGAATAGGCAGACATGGAATTCTATCCCCACATTTTTGAATCCTTTAAGGAGACAAAGCCCCAACTTCCTAAAAAGGCCAGAGCAGCTCCTGATTTCCCAGGAATGTCCTCAGGGATGGATCCAGCAAACACTGCTCCCTCCAGCCTCCCTTCCCACCCTGGATCCCTGAGCTGCAGGGTGGAGGATATCTGGGCACTCATCTATTCCCAGAGTTCATTCCCAAAGGAATTAACAGAGTTAAGTCCCAAAAGGAGCTTGAAAATAAACCCAAACCCCACAGTTATTCCACAGAATTCCAGCCTGGTTTGGGTTGGGAGGGACCTTCAGGATCATCCCATTCCCATCCCCTGCCACGGGCAGGGACACATCCCACAATCCCAGGATGCTCCAGCCTGGCCTTGGACACTTCCAGGGATCCAGGGGATCCTTTGTGACTTCCTGGGATCCTTTGTGACTTCCCTAACAAAACCTGGAGAGGGATGGATCCTTTGGACCCTCAATGTGTGTTTTTCCCCTATGGAATGACTTCCCTGAGCTCTGTTTCCACAGTTTTCCCGGGATTTGGGGCTGGGGAGGTGCAGGGAAGGAGCGGAAAGGCGGGAGAACATTCCATTGTGAGGGGAAAGCTCCAGCTTTTCCTGCTGGCACGAGAAGGGGTGGGAGGAGCAGGGATTTGGCTCTGGAGTGAATCCAACCTGGAACAAAAGCTTGGGATGCAGCCAAAGGAATCTTTTCCAACGTGACCGGTGCCGGAGCAGGGCTGGGAGTGAAGGAGCAGGTGGGAAACACCCCCCCATTCCCACAAAAACATGGGAATGCTGCTGATTTTCAGGGATTTGGGGGTCACAGAGCCTGGATTTTGCTGATGGATCCCTTTGGAATGTTCTCCACGTTCCCTGAGGCAGCGGGTGTTTTAAAAGGACGGGAGTATCCAGGTCTTTTCCCAGGAAATTCCCTCTTTTCCTGGGAAATCCCCTCGGAGTGGAACCTTGAGCCGTCCATCTCTGTCCCAGGATTTACCAGCAGAAAAAAACGAGTGGAAAAGGAAAAATCTGGGATGTGCCTGATTGTGGATCCCAAACACTTTCACAGCCAGGAATTTTTTCCTTAAATTAAGGGAAAAAAGCACCACTTTGCTCCCTCTTCCCAAGGGAAGAAAGCAGGGAATGGTGCCAGGGAGGAAAAGGGGGAATCTCCCAGCAGGGCCTCATCCATCCATCCATGTTTTCCCTCGGACCACACGGATAATCCTGGAATATGTTCCCACAAAAAGCATTTCCAACGCAGGAGCCAACGGCACGACCACCTTGGAAATCCAAGGATTCCAGACAGAGGAGGCTCATCCAGCAGCTTCCCACATTTCCTGGAATTCCCAAGCAGGGATCTCCTGGCTTGGTTTATTTATTCTCCTCTCCCGCCACTTTTTTTATTCCTAAATATTTCTGGGGAGCTTCCTCAAAGGAATCTGACTTGGAATCCAAGCAAGCAGAAGGAAGAAATTCCCTTTTTCCCACTTTTTGGTGCCTCCAACCCTCCTGTTGGGCCAAAATCCCAGGAAACCTGGATTTGTACCCAGGCAAGGACATCACAGCAGCTTCTCCCTGGAAATTCCTGCTGTTTTCCTGAACAGTGGGAATTAAAAAGCACCCCCTTTTAGGCATCAGGTTCATCCCAAGAACTGGAACGACCTGGAAATTCCAGGAAGAGGAGGATGCCTTAACTGAGGGCTGCAAGAAATGGGATGGGGGGGACCACAAGAATATTCCCGGAATATTTTCTTATTCCACTTTTTTATCCCTGATTTTCAGGAAGCCTTGGATGGCAGAGGGCAGGGTTAGATGGGATACTGGGAAGGGATTTTTGGCTCGAGGGTGGGGAGGGGCTGGGATAGAATTCCCAGAGAAGCTGTGGCTGCCCCAGCCCTGGAAGTGTCCAAGGCCAGGTTGGATAGTGGAAGGTATCCCTGCCCTCTGGCAGTGGGAAGCCACTCCCTGTGTCCTGTCCCTCCATGCCTTGTCCCCAGTCCCTCTCCAGCTCTCCTGGAGCCCCTTTAGGCCCTGCCAGGGGCTCTCAGGTCTCCCTGGATCCTTCTCTTCTCCAGTGAACCCCCCCAGCTGTCCCAGCCTGGCTCCAGAGCAGAGGGCTCCAGCCCTGGGAGCAGCTCCGGGGTCTCCTCTGGTCTCATCCCAAGAGCTCCCCATCCCTGGAGCAGCATTCCAGGCGGGATCCCGCCGGATCGGAGCAGAGCGAGGGGAAGGAATGAGCAGCTTCGCCCTGCCCGGGGCGCCCCCCAAACCCCCTCCACACCTTCCCCCCGTCCTCCCACCGCCCAGACCGCCCGACCTGGAGCGTCCTCTGCCTCAGGGCCTTCAGCCTCTCCCGCCGCCTCAGCGCCTCCTCCTCCAGCCTGCCCAGCACGGGCCCCGCTCCCTCCTCGGGGGGCTCCATGGCCCCAGCGGGCGCCGCCATCTTGTCCCCGTCCCGCCGTCCGTACAGCGCGCAGCGCGCATGCGCGGCCAGGGGCGGCCAGCCGAGCGCCGAGCGAGTCGCTGCGTTAGCGAGCGGAGCAATCGATGTGGGGGGGGTGAGGGGGCCGAGGGAAAATGGTGAAATAAAGGGTTAAAACTGACCAAAAAAAAGAGGTTAAAAGGCGAAAATAAGCCAGCGTCGCGTTTGTTCAGAGTGTGTCCTCCCCCCTTCGTTAATTAGGGCGGTTCATTATCTGGTTGGGGGGGATGGAGGGGCGTTTATCCCCCCCCGCCCCATCCCGACCCCATTTTACCTCGGGCAGGTGGAAGAGGGAGGGGAAGGGAGAGCTGGGGATGGTGGTGGAAGGGGTGGGGAAGGGGCGCCCCGAGCAGGTGGAGGGTGGGGATGGGGTGGGGATGGGGTGGGGATGGGGTGGGGATGGAGGGGGGTGGGGGCGATGGTGTCCCCGCCCCCCCACACACACACACCTGGGGGAGGTCCCAGCGCCGGTGGGGGGAGTGGAATTTGGGGGGGTTTTGGGGCGGAGCTGCGGCTCGTGCCGAGCCGTGCCGGCCCGGCATGGCTTCCCGGGAGCGGCTCTGCGAGCTCTGGATGCTTTACTTCGCCAAGGTGAGGTGGGCACCGCACCCCTCCTTCGGGGGGGCAACCCCCGGACCCCCCAGCCCTCCCCTGGCTCCCTCCCTCCTCTTTGGGGAGCGCCCCCCCCACCCCCCCCGCATTTGGGGGGCTCGCACCCCCCCTCCCATCGCTGCATCCCGCCACCCCCCCTTTGTGCCCCCCCTTTCACTCCGCT
>NW_020957127.1:3977-6173 GCF_003031625.1 Empidonax traillii | reverse complement strand
TCCCTGGGGTCCCCAAACCCCCCGGACCCCCCCCACGGCACATCCCGCCCCTCCTTCCCCACCTTTCCCGGGGGTTTTGGGGTCCCCCCACCCCTCCTACACCCACCCGGGCGGTTTGGGGGGTTCCCTGTTCCCACCCGGGAGGTTCGGGGGGTCCTTTCCCCCCTCCCTGGCAGGTTTTTGGGGGGTTTTTTGGGGGAGTCCGTGTCCCTGCGCCACCGCCCGGCGACAGGTGCGGCCGCGGTGACATTGGAGCGGCGACAGGGTGGGGACAACGGGGGGGTCCTGGCTCGGGGGGGGAGGGGGGATTATCCTGAGCTTGGGGACCCCCCAAAACCCTCCCTGGCACCGCCAGCTCCTCGCTCTGCTCTCGGGGGTCCTGGGGTGGGGGGTCTCACCCCGAGAGTCCCTCGTGCTTTCTCCTTAATTATCCCATTATCCCAACTGAGGGGCGGGGCCGGGGGGCGGATCCCGTGTCACCTCCCCCCTCCCGTGTGTCCCCCCTCCCTCCGTGTTACCCCCCCCCCCACGACTGTGCCCGTGGGTTGGGGTGACCGCGTGGGTTTGAGGATGGGGGGGGAAGGGTTTATTCCTGCCCCAAAATCCCCCCCGGGACGTGCAGGGATGGGCACCCCGCTGCCACCTGGGGGTGGGGACAGCCGTGGGGGATGTCACCTCACCTGGTGGCACTCTGCACCCTGAAACAGTCACCCCGAAACACCCTAAAATACCCCAAAACAGAGCCCCCCAAAACAGAGCCCCCCCTCTTTGGGGGGACACATCCGGGGGGGTCATACAGGGACAGGGGCTGTGACATCAGGGGGGGAAAGGGGATGGCACGGGGACAGGTGCCACTGTGTTGGGCTGTCCGTGGTCATGAGGGGACATGGGCCCTGTCATTGAGGGATGGACCACTTTGGGGTGGCCTTGGTCACAGAGGGACAGGTGCCACACCACTGTGGGGACCATGGTGACACAGGGACAGGTGCCACACTGCCAAGGTTTCTGTGATTGTCTGGGGACAGATGCCACTACTTTGGGGTGCCTGTGGCCATGTGGGGACATGTGCCACACCTGCGAGGTGTTCGTGGGGACAGGGGCCACTACCCCTGTCAGGAGCTGTAAGGTCATCAGGGGTCAGGTGTCAACTGTGCAGGTGGCCGTGCTCATGTGGGGACAGGGGCCACTCCAGGAGGTGTCCCTGGTCGTGTGGGGACAGATGCCACTCCCTCAGGTGTCTGTGGTTGTGTGGGGACAGGGGCCATGCCAGTGAGGTGTCAGTTGTGTGGGGACAGGTGCCACTACCTCGAGGTGTCTGTGGCCATCCAGGGACAGGGGCCACACCACTGTGGTGACCATGGTCACGTGGGGACGGGTGACACACCATCAGGGTGTCCCTGGCCATGTGGGACAGGTGGCACCGCTGTCTGTGGTCGTACAGGGGGACAGCACTTTGGGATGTCCTTGGTCATATTGGGGACAAGTGCCACACCGTTTTGGGGTGGCCATGGTCACATGGGGACAGGTGCCACTCCCTCAGGTGTGTGTGGTGGCATGGGGACAGGTGCCACCCCATCAAGTGTCCAGGACCCTTGGGGACACCTGCCAAGCCACCAGGGTCCGATGGCCCTACAGGGTGCTGTGGTGGTGTCAGGGCACTGGTGCAGGGACACGTGTCACCCTCTGGGTGGGGACAGGTGCCACCTGTCAGGGTGTGCCCACTCCACGGGGTGGCCGTGCCACCTCTGAGAGGCACCGGGGACAAGGCAGTGACACCTCGGTGTCACCCCCCTGTCACGCAGCAAAACCCTCTGGCCTTCGCCGTGGTGATGTCCCCGAGCCCCTGGCAAGGACAAGGCTGCAGTGACACCTCGATGGCAGAGCCCCTGTCACTGTCCCCTCCCCAGCTGATGACACCAGACAAGGGGCAGCGCTCCGGGAGCGGCCACGTTATCTCTGTGGCTTTAAAACGGGACACAGCTCATGTCCCCGGGGGTGGCAGGGACAGGGATGTCCCCAGGGGTGGCCCTGCCGTGCCAACCGTGTTGTCGCACACCCCCAAAAAGGGGATGGCGGGACCGCGATCCCCCGGTGTGACCCCGCGGGCCTCAGTGGCGGGGAGGTGACAGTGCCGGGGCTTTGTCCCCGGGCCCGTTCCGGGCGCTCCGTCGCTCCCGGCCCTGGGTTGGCCTTCCC
>NW_020957127.1:0-1615 GCF_003031625.1 Empidonax traillii | reverse complement strand
GGATGTCCCCAAGGGGGACGGTCCCTGCCGGATGGGGACACCCCAGGGTGCTGCATGGGGGTGCGGGGGACCCCAAGGTGCTGCTTTAGGGGGAGTTTAGGGCTGTGGAGGACCCCAAGGTGTCACATCGGGGTGTCCAGGGACATGGGTGACCTCAAGGTGCTGCTTTGGGGGGGCTCAGGGCTGTGGGTCACCCCAGGGTGCTGCTTTAGGGGGGGCTCAGGGCTGTGGGTCACCCCAGGGTGCTGCTTTGGGGTTCCTGCAGATGTGAGTGACCCCAGGGTGCCACGATGGGATGCACAGGGACGTGGGTGACCCCGTGGTGTCACACTGGGGTGCTCAGGGCTGAGGGTCACCCCAGGGTGCTGTGTTGGGGTGCTCAGGTGCTGACGGTGCCACCTTGGGGTGTTCAGGGACGTGAGTGGCCCCAAGGTGCTGGTTTGGGGTTTTGGGGGCTGAGTGACCCCAAGGTGCTGGTTTGGGGGATGTGAGTGGCCCCAAGGTGCCCCATTGGGGTGCCCAGGGCCGTGGTGACCCCAGGGTGCTCTGGGTGGGGGTGCCCAGCCCGGGTGAGGCACTGATGTCACTGATGTCACCACTGTCACCACCTGTTGCACAACGTGGGGGGGAGGCGAGGGGGGGGGGGCAGGGGGAGGCTCTGCCCTGATTGGCTGGTGCTGCCTTTAGGGGCAGGTGCTCTGTGAGCTGATTGGCCAGAGAGTCCACAGGTTGTGCTGCTCTGCGTTTTGATTGGTTGGTGGCTCCACGGCCTGTAGTGATTGGTCAATAAGTTCCCACAGCTTGTGCTGCTCTGGGACCTGATTGGTCAGGGAATGCACAGGTTGTGCTGCTCTGGGTTCTGATTGGTTGGTGGCTCCACGGCTTGTGCTGATTGGTCAATAGGTTCCCACAGCTTGTGCTGCTCTCAATGCTGATTGGTCAAGAGCTCCACAGGTTGTACTGCTCTGGCACCTGATTGGCCGACGAGTCCACAGGTTGTTCTTACTCTGGGTCCTGATTGGTTCAGCATCTCCACAGGTTGTGTGGCTCTGGGCTCTGATTGGTCAGGAGCTCTACAGGTTGTGCTGCTCTGGGTTCTGATTGGTCAACAAGTTCCCAGAGGTTGTGCTGATTAGTCCAGCAAGCTCCCACAGGTTGTGTGACTCTGGATGCTGATTGGCCAGTGAGTCCACAGGTTGTGCTGCTCTGGACTCTGATTGGTCGGTGGCTCCCAGGGATGTGGTCACACCCCAGTCTCTATTGGCCAATTACTCCTGAGGGGGGGTGGGGCTTGGTTTCCCTGGCTGCTGATTGGCTGATGGATGCAGGGCGTGGCTCAGGGTGGTCTGTGATTGGCCAGGGCGTGGCTTGGGGTGGTCTATGATTGGTTGGTGGCTGCAGCCCCCTCCTCCCCCACAGAAGGACGTGTCGTACCTGCAGCAGTGGCTGGAGAACTTCGTCATGAGCTTCGAGAGGGTCATCGCCCTGCCCTCGCTGGAGCCCCGCAGGTCAGGGACCCCCAGCACCCCGAGGGGACACCTGGTACCTCTGAGGGACCCTCAGCACCCCGAGGGGACACCTGGTACCTCTGAGGGACCCTCAGCACCCCGGGGGG
>NW_020957126.1:48623-51251 GCF_003031625.1 Empidonax traillii | reverse complement strand
TTTCTTTTTCTTTCTTTCTTTCTTTCTTTCTTTCTTTCTTTCTTTCTTTCTTTCTTTCTTTCTTTCTTTCTTTCTTTCTTTCTTTCTTTCTTTCTTTCTTTCTTTCTTTCTTTTTCTTTCTTTCTTTCTTTCTTTCTTTCTTTCTTTCTTTCTTTCTTTCTTTCTTTCTTTCTTTCTTTCTTTCTTTCTTTCTTTCTTTCTTTCTTTCTCTTTCTTTCTCTTTCTTTCTTTCTTTCTTTCTTTCTTTCTTTCTTTCTTTCTTTCTTTCTCTTCTTTCACTGTAAATGAAATATCTAGACATTTAATTATTTTAGATATGGTGAGAATAGAACAGAGACAGAGCCTGTGAATTTCACATATATTGCAGTATTTTCCATCATCTAATGCCCAGAAGTTTCAGTGTGAATGGAGATGTCATCTTACATACCAACATATCCTAAAATAACTGTGTATTTTTTTGCTAGTGGAATTACCTCTAAGACCTTATGATGCTTCTAAATCTTGATAATAATGACCTGAGAGACACTATTAGTACATCCCAGAGCATGAATTTTACAAAGCTACCCATCAAGTAGCTTCTTTGGTACTGAAATATCTTCAGATTTGATAAATGAGGAATGAACTGCATTATGTGATTAAAGGCAGCTAATTAAAAGACAAAACATGAAAAAAATCATTAAGAGCAATGATATTGAAGAAAGTTTTAATGTATCATAAATTTTATTTACACACTATGGGAGGAAACAGCCATCTGCTCTGGGGGAAAAAAAAGAAATTTTAAAAAATATTACATTGCAATGTTGTTTAAAGCCTTTGATGAATACCTCTGGAAATCAACTTTAATGTATCTGTAGATTCCTACATCTAGCATATCTTGTGATTGACAGTCATATTGTTGAAAAGATTTCATGACTAGTGCATGACTGAAAGCCAGCTGTAAGGAGAAAATAAAACATAACTTCTTTTGTATCATACAACAAAGAAAAAAATGTTTTTGTCTTCTCACCATTAATTTCAGTCAGCAAAACCAGGTTGTTCCCATTTGAAAAGAAAGAAAAAAATTGTGAAATTTGAAAGCACAATAGAAATGACACCCAGGCAAAACCCCTGAATTCCTGGATGGACTTACTTATGAGATTTATAATTCATAACTAGAATGAAGATTAGAGGAATTAGCAAGCAAGAAAAAGTTCAAGCTGCTAAACATTAAAATTATGTGGGTTACAGAGCCCAGTGTTTGCGCTTAATAGGGTGTAGGTATGTACATTAGCCTGAATGAATAGTGACTGAAAACTGATACCAGCTGTGGCTCTTATGTCAAGTGTCAGCTGTGCTTGTACTCAACAACCAGGGCAAAGGAAAGGCATGGAATTGGTTGTCCTTCACTGACTATCAGGACAGGAGTGCCTTTGGATATGTGTTCAATGCAGAGCCTATCAAAGAATGCCCAGTTACTCTTCAATTAAAAATGTTCTTAGACCTTGCTCTTCTCCTTTTCAATTCTATCAGCTCCATGGGTAGAGGGCTGTCAGTACATTTATCAGATTCAATGTTCAGCAAAGGTAAAAGAAACCACAGTGTGGTTTGGGAGGGAAAAAAACTAGTACTTAAAGTTTGAAACATTTATTATTTAACTTGATTAATATTGTGCCAGTATGAATGAGATGTTTAATGAAAATTAGCAGGATTTTTTTTTTTTGCTGGGCTTATTTTCTGTTGCTGGATAACTTGGAATGCCTGTTTTGAATTTCATGCGAAAGTCACAGAACAACACATTAATCAGGTAGCTAGATTAAATAGGGCTTGAGTTATAGTACATTAATCTGTTCTGGCTAAATCTTGAATGGTGATTGAGAAATTCAATTAAAAAAAATTGTCCAGTTTGGGTAATATGTCTTGATGTCTGTGAATCCATAGCAGTCAAGAAAATTAAAGGAATCTGCACCAGGAATCTGCTGTGTAAAACAGGTACATATGGGTGGCTAAAGGGACATTCATTAATGGAGTGTCACAGGATTCAGGTCCCTCACTTTGACTTAAAAATAAGAGTAGATATTGGCATGAATTTTTGGATTACACAGCGGACATCGGGTTCAGATGTTAGCTACCATCTTTATGTTCCTGCGTTCCTGTTTTAAGGAGTACCTTATATACAAGCACAGTAAGGAGCAAAACCCTCTTTTATTTGTATGTATGAACTCATAAATTTACTGAAAAACTCTGTCTATGGTTCCTGTTTGTCCTCCTCTCGCATACTTGTTTATCTCAGTGCAAAAATGAGCATCGCATTGATGCAAAGCAGGATAGACTTTTACACCAAGGTGAGAAAAAAGACATATCTGAACTTAATGGTCCTTTACCTTAATCTTAACTTCTTTTTCAGGGTTTGGTTATGTTGTTTTATTTTTAGGAGGGATAACAGAGGATGCAATTAGAGTCAGTTTAACATTTTCTCTGTGGCACTTTTAGAGTCACTGACTAGCTTCCTCCTTTCAGCTGGGAACAGCCAACTTGTATTTCAAAAAAATCTGTCATCTTTTTAATTCCAGTCCATTCTCTCTTGATAATCTTACATCCTTTATTTATAGGTATAGTGAGTAGTAAATAAAGAGAACATACTGTGATTTT
>NW_020957126.1:45055-48602 GCF_003031625.1 Empidonax traillii | reverse complement strand
GGGAAAATTATTTCAGAAATTCATACTACCTCTATAAATAAGTAAAAAAGAAGTAAAGCCTGAGTGAAACTGAATAAAGCTCATTTATTTTTCTTTAGTGATTGACATTGCATGTGTTCAAAAGGAATGAGAAGGAAACCAGATTATTTTCACTCCCTCACATGCTTCCTGGGCAACCTTCATCCCAGCATAGAATACACTGCAACAAACCAGTGTTCTGATTAGATCTGGCCTTAGGTGCCAAACCAATTCTGAAGTACACTTGTTATCTAGTTTACTTTTGGAGGTCACAGGAGAACATGATCTTAAAAGTGTAAAACAAGATCTAATTGGAGTTATGCACTCCAGTTGTGGAGGAGATTATCCAATAATGGAGGAAAACAAAAAGGGAGTGATGTTTGATTTTGTGCACTGCATGGGAATCAGGAATTTTGCAAAGGCTGTCCAATGACTATTACAGTCTTCCTTTGCTGTTATGATGAGTAGCTTTTCTCTGCTTCCCTTTATAGTGTTCATGGTGACACTGCAGTTCCACCTAATAAGGAGTCATGCTGAGATGGGATGATCTAATTTGCTATTTTCATTGAATTAGATTCTGGAAATGGATCAAAATTATTTTTCACCACTTCACCCACAATCTTTTCTCATGTACTCGTCTTCCGCTTTATTCTTTTTGAAAGTAGGTAGCATCAAACCAAATAGTACATGGTTTTGAAAAGATTATTCTAGAAGTACTGAAATTGGTCTATCTTGCCACTTTTATTCAATTTAAAACTTTGGGTTAGAAAGGCTTCATAGTATAAGATAGAATTATGTCTGAAGATGTATTCTCTTCTAAAGAACATCCAATTGCTGAGAAACACTTGCTATTCTTAACTGATCTCTTGCAATTGCCATAAAAAGCTCTTCTGTTCTGTCCATTTATTACCACTCAAGGCTGATTTAATGAAGTTTGAAACTTTTTAAGGAAGTATATTTCGAATATTTTCCTGAAATGACAGATCCATATATCTTAGATTTCTGAAGTTTCATTATGCGTCCATGAAGTAGAATCTGTAACTTAGAAAGTTGTTGTTCTCTTTCTTTCTTTCTTTCTTTCTTTCTTTCTTTCTTTCTTTCTTTCTTTCTTTCTTTCTTTCTTTCTTTCTTTCTTTCTTTCTTTCTTTCTTTCTTTCTTTCTTTCTTTTCTTTCACTGTAAATGAAATATCTAGACATTTAATTATTTTAGATATGGTGAGAATAGAACAGAGACAGAGCCTGTGAATTTTACATATATTGCAGTATTTTCCATCATCTAATGCCCAGAAGTTTCAGTGTGAATGGAGATGTCATCTTACATACCAACATATCCTAAAATAACTGTGTATTTTTTTGCTAGTGGAATTACCTCTAAGACCTTATGATGCTTCTAAATCTTGATAATAATGACCTGAGAGACACTATTAGTACATCCCAGAGCATGAATTTTACAAAGCTACCCATCAAGTAGCTTCTTTGGTACTGAAATATCTTCAGATTTGATAAATGAGGAATGAACTGCATTATGTGATTAAAGGCAGCTAATTAAAAGACAAAACATGAAAAAAATCATTAAGAGCAATGATATTGAAAAAAGTTTTAATGTATCATAAATTTTATTTACACACTATGGGAGGCAACAGCCATCTGCTCTGGGGGAAAAAAAAAGAAATTTTAAAAAATATTACATTGCAATGTTGTTTAAAGCCTTTGATGAATACCTCTGGAAATCAACTTTAATGTATCTGTACATTCCTACATCTAGCATATCTTGTGATTGACAGTCATATTGTTGAAAAGATTTCATGACTAGTGCATGACTGAAAGCCAGCTGTAAGGAGAAAATAAAACATAACTTCTTTTGTATCATACAACAAAGAAAAAAATGTTTTTGTCTTCTCACCATTAATTTCAGTCAGCAAAACCAGGTTGTTCCCATTTGAAAAGAAAGAAAAAAATTGTGAAATTTGAAAGCACAATAGAAATGACACCCAGGCAAAACCCCTGAATTCCTGGATGGACTTACTTATAAGATTTATAATTCATAACTAGAATGAAGATTAGAGGAATTAGCAAGCAAGAAAAAGTTCAAGCTGCTAAACATTAAAATTATGTGGGTTACAGAGCCCAGTGTTTGCGCTTAATAGGGTGTAGGTATGTACATTAGCCTGAATGAATAGTGACTGAAAACTGATACCAGCTGTGGCTCTTATGTCAAGTGTCAGCTGTGCTTGTACTCAACAACCAGAGCAAAGGAAAGGCATGGAATTGGTTGTCCTTCACTGACTATCAGGACAGGAGTGCCTTTGGATATGTGTTCAATGCAGAGCCTATCAAAGAATGCCCAGTGACGCTTCAATTAAAAATGTTCTTAGACCTTGCTCTTCTCCTTTTCAATTCTATCAGCTCCATGGGTAGAGGGCTGTCAGTACATTTATCAGATTCAATGTTCAGCAAAGGTAAAAGAAACCACAGTGTGGTTTGGGAGGGAAAAAAACTAGTACTTAAAGTTTGAAGCATTTATTATTTAACTTGATTAATATTGTGCCAGTATGAATGAGATGTTTAATGAAAATTAGCAGGATTTTTTTTTTTTGCTGGGCTTGTTTTCTGTTGCTGGATAACTTGGAATGCCTGTTTTGAATTTCATGCGAAAGTCACAGAACAACACATTAATCAGGTAGCTAGATTAAATAGGGCTTGAGTTATAGTACATTAATCTGTTCTGGCTAAATCTTGAATGGTGATTGAGAAATTGAATTAAAAAAAAAATTGTCCAGTTTGGGTAATATGTCTTGATGTCTGTGAATCCATAGCAGTCAAGAAAATTAAAGGAATCTGCACCAGCAATCTGCTGTGTAAAACAGGTACATATGGGTGGCTAAAGGGACATTCATTAATGGAGTGTCACAGGATTCAGGTCCCTCACTTTGACTTAAAAATAAGAGTAGATATTGGCATGAATTTTTGGATTACACAGCGGACATCGGTTTCAGATGTTAGCTACCATCTTTATGTTCCTGTGTTCCTGTTTTAAGGAGTACCTTATATACAAGCACAGTAAGGAGCAAAACCCTCTTTTATTTGTATGTATGAACTCATAAATTTACTGAAAAACTCTGTCTATGGTTCCTGTTTGTCCTCCTCTCTGCATACTTGTTTATCTCAGTGCAAAAATGAGCATTGCATTGATGCAAAGCAGGATAGACTTTTACACCAAGGTGAGAAAAAAGACATATCTGAACTTAATGGTCCTTTACCTTAATCTTAACTTCTTTTTCAGGGTTTGGTTATGTTGTTTTATTTTTAGGAGGGATAAAAGAGGATGCAATTAGAGTTAGTTTAACATTTTCTCTGTGGCACTTTTAGAGTCACTGACTAGCTTCCTCCTTTCAGCTGGGAACAGCCAACTTGTATTTCAAAAAAATCTGTCATCTTTTTAATTCCAGTCCATTCTCTCTTGATAATCTTACATCCTTTATTTATAGGTATAGTGAGTAGTAAATAAAGAGAACATACTGTGATTTT
>NW_020957126.1:27065-44109 GCF_003031625.1 Empidonax traillii | reverse complement strand
TTATGTTGTTTTATTTTTAGGAGGGATAACAGAGGATGCAATTAGAGTCAGTTTAACATTTTCTCTGTGGCACTTTTAGAGTCACTGACTAGCTTCCTCCTTTCAGCTGGGAACAGCCAACTTGTATTTCAAAAAAATCTGTCATCTTTTTAATTCCAGTCCATTCTCTCTTGATAATCTTACATCCTTTATTTATAGGTATAGTGAGTAGTAAATAAAGAGAACATACTGTGATTTTGCACCATAAACAAGAAATGAAAAATAAAGGAGAAAACTGCAGGGTTGATAGGTCCACGATTTTTTTCAGAAAACTTGCTTTAGATTTCATTTGTAAGGGGAAAAATATCCAGAAGAAACCAAGTTTTATGGAAGCAGTGTGTTCACAGATAGCAGAATTTATGCAATGAAAGTTCAGAAATGCATAATAAATAGATTGTTCTGAGTTTTCAGTCCTCTTCCTTCATATAGGAAAGACCTGGACACTTCTTATTTATAGACTTTAAAGAAGAATATAAATCTCTGAAAAATGGAGTTGTGAAAGAAGGGGGTGGAAAACCAGTCCCAAAAATGCATTCATGAAGACAAAAAAAAAGTTAAAAATGAGTTTGTAATTTACTGCAGCTCAGAGGCAGCAATAACTAATACGCTGGAAATTTACCCATTTTATGCATCTATTTTGCCTGCTTTACTACTCTGCTGTTCATAAAAAAAGCATTTATTTCAGCAACTGTCATGCCACTTGGCATTTATGTGATCTCTGAGCTATGTGCGAAAATGCACTTTTTTTCCAGTTTCAATTTTTATTGAAAAGTTATTTATTTTACAAATTGGTATGAAGGTGATTTGTTCTCCTGTCTAACTAGTTTTACTATTCTACCTTTATTACGTTCATTCTTATCACTTGGGAATCAGAACCATAAATCATTTGGTTTTGTTTTTCACATCCTAGGTCCCACTATTGAAATTGCATTCCATCCTCAGTATGATGCTGTCTTAAGTCCACCTCCTCCTCTCCCAGTTATTACTTGGGAGATTAGAAACTATGTTTTTTAATTCTTATACATTTTCAAACTCTTATGCTGAACGTACGAAGCACTTAGGGTTGTCCACTGTGTTTTTCTCTCAGATGGGTCTTTTGAAAATTTACTCCGTTTTTTCCCTTTGTTGTTGTTATTATCTCTGTCCTGCTTACTGCAGACCTCCACTCCAGTGTCAGAGCTGCTCTGTGGTTGGCACTCTTCACATCTACCTTCGGAACCTCACCTGTCCTGTACAGCTTCCAGCATCAAATGTGGGATGATAAGCATCAGATGCATGAAAGAACTAGACAGGGAAATGCAAGGTAATCTCTTCCTGATGGAGCCTTCCCTGAGCTAAGGTTCCTGATGGCTGTTCTGGCTGTTGCAGAGAGATGCTATGGTGCCATACCTCTGATTTGTAATAGCACAGTTTCAGAGGTTCCCCAGTAATCACCTAGAGGGAGTGAAGATTATTAGATAATCTCCTGAGATTATCTATAATTTCCAGAAGACACTTTGTTCCTAGTTTCACCTCCAAAGATGCCAGCTGAAACAGAGCTAGAAGATGATTAACTGCACCAAACATTTAGAACTGAAAATGAGAATCAGTTTAAAAGAACAGGAATTAATTTAAAAGAGAGAGTTTGAATATGTGTGCTTGCTGTTTTCTTTTAGCAAACTTCACTTTCTAGCAAAATTCTCCCCTATATTTACTCAATTATTAAATGGACCTGCAGGTCACCTCATTTCTCTGCTCTTTTGTTGGGGCTGTCAGATTAAGTGACCTTGCTTCTTTAAGAAGATAGCATAAAATGGAGGCTGTTTATTTCTAATTGTAAGCTTTACATGTGACAAGGCCATATTACTTCTTCTTGGTCTAAAACTGATCACAGAATAAATGTCTGCTCAATGGCTATAGATGGGAAAATCTCATCTGTTGCCTTGGCAGTTTCAGTATATTTAGAAGCTGAGAACCCAGATGTGAGCTTGCATTGTGCTTGTTTATGACTAACACAATCTGCAGGGCCACTCAGTCCTGTAAAATACTCAAGGCTTTTCCCTTGCTAGAGATAATTTAGCTGCAGTGTCTTTCCTGGGCTCCACATTTTGTCCTGACATTGTGTGGAATTTACAGGGAAGGGGTAAAGGTGGAATGAAACCTAATTTTGTGGAAATGAGTCAGAATTGCTATCTCCTGAGCATCAGTTGTGAAACATAGAGAGTTGGCTGCCTCAGTGAGGAAAGCCCACCTGTGCAGTAGGTATTTTTACATGGAAAAGCCTTTTGCATTCACTCGTACTGTGTCAGATGTCTGCAAGCCAAACAACTGCATTACTTTCTGTGCTATAAGGACGGTCTGGTTGCTGACCCATAAAATAATAATGGGAGAGCTATAATAAATCCTTCAAGAGATCTGCTCATTTGAGAAACAATCATAAAAACTGTGTTTCTATTTACATGCAGAAGATCTTCTGACCCTGAAGGAGATCCCAAGCATAGATATGAACCTCATATAATCAGTCACATTTGCTTCACAGGTAATGTAATTTTTGGTGCATTTGCTCTCAAACATACCACTGTAAACAGTGCTGCCAATTAATAGTTCTCCTTTGCCTCAACATTTAGAGGAAAAAACAGAGTGCTGCTGACAAAAACATAAAAATGCAGACCCTGCTAGCCAGCTCTGAACGTTGCTTTATTAAGCCTGGTATTCTGCATCCAAGAGCAGCTAATGTGTCATGCTTCAGAGGAAAGGCAAACCCCACAATTTGTGCAAAGCCATAAAATAGAAGTATTCCTTGCTGAGCCTGCAGCCATAAGCTTATTCCCTGAAGCATAAGATTTGATTATATGTTTGTTTCTTGGGGAGAAGAGCTGTGAGTATTTAAGCTTTTCAGGCTGGAGATCATGCATTAGATTAACCTGGAGGACTCTGAGGCCCATGTAGAACAGATTGTGGAATTCCCTTGGCAGAAATGAGCAAAGCAGCCATTACTAACATGCTGTCATACTGTTAACTGGAGCCGAATGACAAATTCGTAGGAAATTTTGCTTCTATTTCTGCTCTTGAGTGATCAGTGAGAAGCTTGTGATTTCTTCTGGGTGTAAGTAGCAACCTTATTTCCCACACAGCTTCTAAGTTTGTGCTGTGTTTGCAAACATTATAATCTGGTATGAGTAGTAGCTGGGACTGAAGAGCTGGATCATTGTGCTTGTTTGCATCTCTAAAGGCAGATTGCCTGCAAGGCCTGGTAAACAACTATTTTGGCTCTGTTCACTCTTTTCTATCTACCTTCAAATCATCTTCCTTTTTTCCATACTAGGCAGAACAAAGTACTTTCATTTTTGCTTAGGTCATTTAATTTTATTTAATTGCTTTTATCCATTTGTTTTCTTTGGAGCTCTGTAATATTTGCCAAGGAAACCAATGCAGACAGTACCTATGGCTCCAGTCACACATAATTTGGGGCTGGTCCACGTTTTGTGAGGAAGACTCATCTAGTGTAGGGAGATGGGAATAAAATTAGAAAAAACGTTGTAATTTGAACTGTTATCCTGTGGCTTCTGAGTAACCTCATAAAAGTCAAAGAAACTGCAAAAAGATTGGGTTTGCACCAAAGATGAGTTCAGATATTGCCAGGCTCAGGAGCAGGAAGAACACAGAAGCCTTTTAAAATGCTCCTTGCACCACACTTCCTTTCTGACCTGAAGGACTAATAGGCTACTACATGGTGCACGTTCTTCAGTCATCCTGCAGTATCCATCTGGACTCATCTACAGACTATTGGTAACCAGATATACTTACATTCAGCCTAGACTCACAAACTTCTACTCTTGCCTATGAAACCAGAGAATAAGAAGTTGAGTGCCCTTGTGAGGACATTAATCTAGTTAGTTCACTCTTCAGTGCTTCAGAGTGTCAAAAAGTTCAACGTAATGTTTTGGTATGAGCAAAAGCTTCTTTCTCACCTGCTCTAGTTTTGGACAGAAAATGCATTTTTGCCTTCATGTAGTTCTTTGACTTGTGGAGTTCTTCGACTTGAGTGGGAAGTCCTGCAGTATTTTCTTCAAAAGTGGTAAAGTTCTTTTAGCTTCCAGTGCGACCTAAGAGCAGTGAACAGTTCCTTATACCTCCCAGCATAACATTTCATGACAGCTCTTACATTGCTCCCTCTGTTTTAGCAATAACATCTTTGTGACTGAAGTCTAAAGAACTAACAGCAACAGTTGACATTTGCATGTCAGTGAAGTTTCAGCTCTACCAGTACAGAGTAGGTTTGTTGTCTTCTGGGTGTAGTTTAGGTTTCATTTTGGCCTACAGCAAGAACCTGGAGACTATGAGTACCATCCGTTGCTTAGATTGGAAGCAGGTGTAGGCACTGCCTCCAAACCACCTGGTCCCTGCTGTTTTCTCCCAGCTGCACAAGGTGGGTTTCAGGCTGCATGGAACTGAGGTGGTGGGGTAGGACTGAGGAACATCTGTTTCTAGAGATGTGGTCTCAGGACCCTGCTTAAAGCAGGTGAACCCGGCTTGTTGCCTGGGACTGCTAATCCTTCACCTGTCATCTTGTTTTATTCTGATGGTTATTAGATTGTTGATGGAGTCTGTCATGACCACCTGACCTGCTCTGCTCACCTCACTCAGGTACAGTGTTTTGGTCAGGGAACTCATATCCTTAGGATGCTCATTATGGATTACTCCTATAGTCTGGACCCATAATAGCCCTGAACAACCTAGAAAGAAACCCGTTTTTAAGTATTACTTGCAAAATGTGATCAATATTTCTGATTTCAAGGGTATTGCACATTGACAGAAAATAGTAATGGAAAAGTATTATTTTCAAGTTGTGTATGGGGATATCTTCTATTTACTCCAATTTTTGGAATCACATGACTGACTTTTTCATTAACCAGTTGTTTATATTCTTGCAAACACTGAAATAATTTGTGAATGTATTGATTTGGATGAGAGATCACATACAAAATAGTATGAGGAAATGTAGCTAATAAAAAGTTATTCTGCTGAAAGTAATTTTCCCCTCTTTGGAGCAGTGAAATTTACTATCAAAAATATCCATAAAAAGTCAAATTGTGGCAAAAAGCCAAATTGTTTGCAGGTGAGTCCTGCTGTCCAGAAGCATGACATCTTCCACTTCATAAGACCTAAAACCTATACTCTGGTGGTAAGTGTGAACTTATATTAAGTTATAAGATGCAGAATAGTCCCTTAATTTCTATTTTCAGGCATTATTCTGTGCTGAAGACCGTCATCTGTATAATTTATTTGCTGGTTTCAGATATCTTGCCTTCCAAATTTATGTTCTTTTAGGAGTAAAGATAAAAACTGATTTATGTAAAAATATTTTGATGTCAACATAAAACATAATTCAGACCAAAAAAAGCCTGCCATTGCACTGCAGCACTAGCAACCCAAATACTTTAAAAGGCAGAATGTAAAACTGTTCAGTAACCCTACTGAGAGGTGGGGCTGTTCTTGCTGCTCTGAAGTTCTCAAAACTTGCCTAATCTTTAAGATTTTAGAGGGCTACAATATCAACAGCACTGTTACAAAACATTTTCAGACTGCCAGAACAGTTGAATTCAATTTCCAAATGTGGAAGATTTTCATTTCCTTGGAGCCAGGAGGGTTACAAGGTGGTGGTGTCCTTAGAGGTTGGTATTTTCTTATCACCATTATGCAGTAGGATTGCTTGAAATCTTGCAATATAGAATTGCAAAAACTTGTTAATATTTGCCAGTGCAGCTGGACCTCCAAAAGTTTATTTAAGGTTATAAGAATAACAGAGGAGTATTCGATTACAAATGCCACCTTCTTGTCATGGTTTTGCTAGTTCACTGTTTTGGTCTCCTCCTCTTCTTCTTCTCAATCCAGTCAGCAAAATGCACCTCAACTGGGATCACATTTTCAAGGTGTCTCTTAAAACTCTTTTTTTTAACTTAAAGGTTTTAATCCTGAATTCCTCTTCTGCTTGTTCCTTGATGGAGCTGTTCTCTCTTTACTCTCATTGCGATCTGTCCCAAATTCAAGCCAACAAATCAAGCCAGCAATTTGACAGAAGTGACATGAATGGGTTTTTTATAAGCAGTATTCTTGGAATTCAAGTGTGTCTTTCACAGTGCTTGGTACTTTGTTCCCTGAAATTATGGTATTTCAATTTGAAAAGTAAGAGAATCAATGCTGGCATTGCCATAATTTATTGTTTCCAGGGTTTCTGTGTTATAAAGCATGTATAATGAAATGTATATTGAATATATAACACATTAAAATATAGGAGAATAGGCTTCCTGTGATGCCAGTAAATAATTTCTGATATATGATGCAAACTCTTATTCTCACAATGTTTTTGTCTTGGGAGATATCAGACAGCTATAGAGTAACACTGGGTCTTGCAATCAGTATATCTATTAACCAGTTCGTAATTACATTGGGATATTTCATGCATTAATTTCTTCATTGATCAAAATAAGGTTTAGGGTGAAGGATCTCTGCTCACAGGAAGCCATTTGGATTTGCATGAGTTTGGGGAGATCTGCAATTTTCCTTGTAGATGAAAATTTAGTGCCAACCTGGTATGCAGAAATTAGATTCTTTCTTTGAGTCGAACTGAGGATCAGAAAATTTCTCACATGAGAATTCTCAGACAAGGAGATTCCTTTTTTTGTTTAATTTTAGCCTTCTCACTTCTCAAATTAGGTTTATAGTGCCAGCATAGCTGAAAGGGAGACATTGATGGCAGAAACACTTTAAGACAGAATTTCTGCAAAAAATCTTCATCTTGGAAAACTATAGCCTCTCAAGTACTCATTCATCTTTCCTCAGTTTATTGTGTTTTCCATCATAACTGCTGAATTTTAGATGGAGAATGTACTTCTCACTATCAAAGCTGATTTCTGTCTCTGAGGAGCTGGCTTCTCTTTGTGCATTACTGTACTTTAGCACATAAACATGAATTGTCAAAATCTCACTTTAATTTTTTAAATAGTTTTTTGGAAACTGAAGCAGCAGAGCCCAGTAAGCATTTTCAAAAGCTACAATATTAGTGTACTGATGTCTCTGACCTGAGTAGCTAGTCACTAGCTGGGATCTTGCCAACTTATTCTGCTTGAGAAAGTGATAACACAAGCCAGACATTTTTCTTGGTGCTGATGATGTTCAGTGGGTGTACACAAAAGGTCTTGCTTCTCCTGAGGGAGGAGAAAAACAGTAGAAGGCTCCCCTACTCACAGTTCCCAAGCCTATTTCCAGCTATCTTACTCCACAAAGGAGTAAACCTGTTCACTCCTAATTGTACATAAAGGTGCCAAATATTTTCCAAAGCTTTTTCAATATCTGAGATTGCCTTCAGATGATAACCAAGGTTGAAGGCAGCCTTCAGAGGCTTCCCTGCCAGAAACTCACCAGAGACTGGGCGGGAAAAGGGTCTACCCAGCCATGAAAATGGAGGAGAGCAGCTTTCTCACCTGAGGCTTTGCGAAAAGGCCTCACTCCATTGTCGGGTATCTCTAGCAAAAAACCCCTGTGCAGAAGGGGACTGATAACTAAACTTAAAGAAGGATTAAGTATTTTGTTTCTTGATTTCAAATAAAAAAAAGTTCACGTTAATTAGCTTTTGGTTTTGTGTTAATGGACCTTAAGAGGGGTTTAAATAACACAATCTGGAACACTTCACAGATGGTAGGTAATGAAGTTTGTTTTTTTCCTAACAATGCATTTTTTAAAATAAATATATTGCTTGCAGAGGACCTTCATTTCTTCACTTATTACTTGTCAACACTGACATTTTTTTAAATAGACATTTATGAACCAGATACTTATTTCTCTTGAGTAATATGTTATAGCACCAAATTTAGAAATTCAATTCTTTTCAGAAAAGCATAATGCATATATTCACTTCCTACTGTTATGAAGGATTGTACTGCATATTTATGGCTAAGCATAACTGAGCACATAACTCAAGAATTTTCCTGAACGGGCATATACAAAGACCCACATTTCTGAAATTTGCTGATTTAGAGTTCAGGTACAAAATGAATTGTGTCATATTGATGCCATATTATTAGCTGAAATTAACCTCATGATACCTTACAAATTTATTTTGATTTGTTATATTGAAAAATATTCCCGGCAGAACTTAAAAGAACAACCACACTACAATCTATACTAAAGAAATATGTAAAAGGCCATCTCGATTCTTTTCTGTGTGTGTGTTAAATATTACATTTGAAATAGCATCAAACTGCCAGCATCACCCCCAGCATATTTAGTGATCAGAGCACGTGCTTCATGTTGCTCACCAACTCTCATTTCAAAAATCTGATTTAAGACTTGAGACAGTTTGACCTTTCCTGGTTCTATTAATGGAGTCCTTGTACTACCCATCAACACTGACTCATGAAATCCTCCTGGATCTGGAAGTACCTATTCCATTTTCCTCTCTGAGTTTCTAGTCAAGAAATGAAATTGATGGTCTCCATAGTACCAAGTGAATACAAGGCAGACTTAATTCTGACTTGGGAATATTTTACACTTATTTTGCAGTTGCTCAGAATGTCTAGAGAAAATATAAGACAACGACTAAGGAAGATTTTGTTTTTCCTGGTAGGAATAAATCACAGAAACATTTTTTCTTAATTCCCATTGAGGTATTAAAATGTTTTGTAAAACAGATCACCTGCAGAAACGAGGGGATGAGTATTATTAGTATCTATATGAGTCATATACAAGCAATAAAACAGAACTTAATTTTTCCCAAGTAAATATTGCCACCACCTTCCTTTACAGTAATAAGTAGATAAGACTGTTAAGCCAACCTCCAAAACCCTGTCCTTAGGACAGCCAGTTTTATGTGCTTGTCTTGATAGTTGTGAACTAGCATTTTACCTTTTTTTCACCTACAACTAGTCAGAAATTTAGAAACTTAGAATTTTCTTTCAATAAACAGTTCATTGAACATTCTAATAAACTAAATAAATGACAAAAAATTGCAATTTATATTAGAAAACATAGTTTAAAATTCTACATCAGCTCTAATCCTGAGCTGTAGCCACTGCAATTCCTTATTGTATCTGACTGGTTGTTTTAAACCTTTTGCTCAAATGATAAATCATATTGATATAAAAGAGACATTATACTTTAGAGAAAACAAATCTGAGTAACATCATAACAACAGATTCTTTAGAGACTAAATTGTCAGCATTGAATTATCAGAGATAAAGGGAATGAATATGGTATCAGCCAGCACTATTATTCAGGATAAACCAATCATAATAGGGACAGTACTTACGGTACATTAAAGGAAATCTGTGTGCTTGAAGAGGAGAAACCCCACTAATAGCAGGAAATTTCATTTATGTCATACATAAATGGAGTGTGTCATAGAGAATAATTTTAGACATCATAAACAACTGTTTCTTGGAGGAGTTATTTCAAAAAAGCTAAAACAGAAAAGCTAATTACTCCTGATGAAGTCAGAATGACAGGTAGAACAAAGTTCAAGGCATTATCACAGAACATTTTCTCTAACACTAGAATAAAAATACACTAAAATTCAACAGTCCTTTTGGAAGAGAAAAAAAATATATGGTTTGTTTAAAAGGGATTGAATAAGAGTGCGGAAAAGCATTAAATTCTTGTGGGTGACATGAAGATTTCAGACATCACAGTGAAAGCACTGGGTAAATACATATTGCTTAACAAAAGAAAAGATTCTGAAAGAACTATATAAAATCAAAATGATAAGCAAAATTCTATCATCATTAACCACATAGTCTGTTAGAATTAAAAGTCAAACTTAAGAAATAAAAGGAAGACTTGTCCAAATAGGAAAATTTGAAAGGATTGTACATACTCTCTAGTTGAACATAAGGCCATAATAGGGGAGGCTAAAAATTATTTTGTCATAGAACTTGCTTAAAATATTAACAAACACTAAAAGCTCCTCAGAAACAACAAATGCAGGAATTTTATCAGCTTATACTCTAGATTCCTTATTGAGATATAAAGAAATAAGGTCATGGCAAAAAATTAGAGAATCATGGAATGTTCAGGGTTGGAAGGAACCTTAAAGATCATCAAGTCCCAACCCTGCTGCCATGGGCAGGATCATCTCCCACTGGATCACGTTGCTTAAGGCCTTATCCAATTTGGTTTTGAACACTGCCAGAGTTGGGGCATCCACAAACTCCCTGAGCAACCTGTTCCTATATCTCACCACCTTCACAGTAAAGAAATTCTTCCAGCATTGCCAGCTGGTTGAGGGAGGTGATTGTCTCTACTTTGCACTGGTGCAGCCCCACCTTGAATACTGTGTGCAGTTTTGGTCTCCGCAACATAAGAAAGACACTAAACTGTTGGAGAGCATCTGAAGGAGGGCAATGGAGATGGTGGTGGGCCTCGAGGAGAAGCTGTATGAGGAGTGGCTGGGGTCACTTGGTCTGTTCAGCCTGGAGAAGAGGAGACTGAGGGGAGACCTCATTGCACTCTACAACTTCCTTGTGAGAGGAGGTTTAGGCTGGATATTAGAAAAACGTTCTTCACCCAGAGGGTGGCTGGGCACTGGAACAAGCTCCCCAGGAAAGTGGTCACAGTACCAAGCTTGACAGAGTTCAAGAAGCATTTGGATGATGCTCTCAGGCACATGATGTAACTCTTGGGGATTGTCCTGTGCAGGGTCAGGAGATGGACTCAATGATCCTTGTGGGTCCCTTCCAACTCAGCATGTTCTGTGTTTCTGTCTTACCACTACATTTCCAGAAGAAGATTTGTACTTTGGCTTCCCTGTAAGCTCCCTTCAGATACTGGAAGGTTGCTATGAGGTTTCCATGCAACCTCTCCTCCAGGTTGAACAGCCCCAACTTCAGCCTGGCTTCTTATGTTGGGGGCACCACAACTGTACACAGCTCTCTAGATGGGCTCTCACAGGAGCAGAGTAGAGGGGCAGAATCACCTCCTTCTCCCTGCTGGCCACATTCCTTTAAATGCAGCCCAGGATTCCATTGGCCCTCTGGGCTGCCAGCAAAGAGAATAAAATCACACACAGAAATTGTATAATTAATATCACTTTTTAAATTTATTTTTTTCCTGAAAATATGTCACTTATCTACGACTCTTAACAATATTTGAGGTAAGAAATCAATTAAAGGGTGGGCATTCAGGAGATCTGGATTTAAAATAATCTTTTGACTCACTAAAGACAAGGAAATGGAGCTGTAAATAGAGACTGTTCACTACTAGATTAAAAATTGGATAATGAACATATACATACTATTGGTCCAGAAAAAATTAAACAGAGCTTGGAAAATTTGATCAGAAACATGGAGCGAGGAAAACCAAAACAGACTAAAATTTTTTTTACTTTTAAAACTCTGAAGTAACTAGCTGCATGGAGAAAGTAGGTATATTCAGAAGATCGAGTTGTATGAAAATGTAAGTAGGTTTGTCAGAAACAAGATGAAAAGGAGAGGTTTTCCACATAAAACATCATTAAGCAGATGAACCTAAAGGTTTTGATACTGGAAATATACATGAGTACATCAAAGGAAGAAACAAATTCACAAAGAACAATCCAGCAGGAGTCATCAAAAATAGGTGGCTAGATGGCATTCAGAATGAATCTTTGTATCAGGGACATCTGAAACCACACTGTGCTCAGCTGTGGGTTGACATAACAGGGAATTTCCAGTGGATGGTCATCTAATACTTCCACCTTTTGATAAACTTATGTCACTGGTCAGTGAGAATGATATCTGGCCATATATGGCAATTTTTGTGGTTTTAGCTTCGTGTTTCCTAGTGGGTATTTTTTGCCTAGTCAGATTGTACAATAGAAGAAACATATTTTAAGAAATCACTTGCATGACATTTTGAATAATTGTGGTATTTCTATCTACAATAATTCTATTAATATTACTAATGGAATATTTATCAAAGGTGCCTTTTCAGTTTTGATCCAGTTTCTATAATTTTTAATGTGAAGTTCTATCTTACCTCAGGTCAAGGTCTTTCCTAATTGTTTACATTTAATGTGGGGACTCTTCATCAATGTAATTTTTTTTCTCCTAGTCACTGCTAACTGAATGTCATCTCACAAAATGAATTTATGGCATTTAGATTATATCAAATGGTAGTAGACTGTGAAATCCAAGCAAGTATATCTCATGACTTACATCATTTGAACTTCATACCATGGCAGCTGGGGTTAGTTTGCTTTTTTTGCTTGAAAAGTTATGTTTGTAAACTTTGAAATATATCAAACTAGGGCAAGGGCTAGAAAGAAGCTGTGACTTTGAATGGGGGAGCAAGGAAAGATCTTTGTGAGATGATTTGCCTGGATCTGTGAATCTGGATTTTACAAATGTTCCCTGCTGCTCAGAACAAGGAAAGAATCCCAAGGATTTTTTTGTCATCTTGGCCACACCTTTTTTCCTAATAATTAAATTATGTGTCTCATACTTCACATATGTGCTTTTATGAATCCCGCTTTAAGTCTTATGTGAGTTTAGTGGCCTATCTTGGAGTTATGTATTTTGTAAGGTAGTAACAGCCAAAGATCAGATTTGGTATGCAGAAGTCTTTCTTTAGATCTCTTTTTCAGTCAGAGTGACCTAATGGAGGAAACACAGCAAAGTATGTATGCAGAAGATACTGTACATAGGTTCTTATCTATGAAGAGAAACTGCCTGTTTCTACCCAGAGATGTGTCTGCTGAGAGTACCCCTGGAATCTGACAAACATCAGAGAAAAGTCTGCTCTGCAACTCCAAATCTCTTAAATCAGACTGAAGCCTTCAGAAAAGTGTTGCAGGCAGTGAACACATTTGATGAGCCAGACAACTGTTACCCTTTTGTTCAATTCTGGTAAATATAGGTGTCCTCCTGCATCTAAACAAGCTTATTTCTCTCCAAATAGGTCAACTTCATCTTTCCAGTTAAAGTACCTTGTCTATGATGATGTATTTAAGATTTTCTAAAAGTAAGTACAATTGCAAAAAGTTTTCCATCCTTTTATGAGTAAAAGTCACAGTCAAAATGGACTTTTGTGTTTACCAAATATTGCTGAGTGGGGAGACGTGGCCTTTGGCGAGTGTAAGCAAAAAGATTCAAAAAAGGAGCAGTAATCTGCCTGCTTTCTGATAAAAGATGAATTGAAATGCAGTATTCCTGCAACATCAGAAACTATAAAGCAATTCAGCATTGTAACTTGCTCATTTAAGTGAGTTCATACATTTATGCAATGTATGAATTAGTCTGTTTTACAGAAGAAAAATTTTTCAAGTGTTAACATGGAGGGAACTTAGATGGACACAAAAAAAAGAAATTTTTGGGACCTGCCTATAGGCTACAAGAGGACAATTTTACTGCATTTTCTGAGATGTAAATTTAAGTCTCAGGATAACAGGATGAATTTCAGTGTTATGCTTTTGAATGTTTCCTAAATTTTTGACAATAATCATTCACATGGAAGTGTGCAATACCTGAACTGACTGATTATCTTGTTAATGAAATTAGTACACTATACATTTAAAAGAAAACTGGATCTGAAACTGCCTTCAGACCTCAGTTTAGAAACAGAAGTGTGAATGGAAAGTTTGTAAATATACATAATAATCTGAGAGAAGAAACTGTTGGACATCAAGCCATGTAACACCAGATTTCCTAGGCCAAGGTGTTAAAATGGATATTTGCATATTAAATTCTCAATTTTCAGCAGCAGTCAGTACTTGAGCAGTAGCCATTGCAGTTAGGTAGAATTAGTGGAGATTAAAATAAGTTAAAATTTGATGATAAAACCTCACATCATTGCATCATTTGATATAAAATATTGCCAATCAAAATAAGTAAAGAAAAACCTTCATAAGGGTAAAGATATAAGATAGGATTCAGAAAGTGCACTTTATAAAGTCCCAAACTTAAAAGGAATACAGATACAACTGATAAATATTTTTTCATTTATCTTAGCTTGCAGCTGAGAAGCCACTCTACATACTGAGCAGTTTGCCCAGATTTACTGTGCCTTCTGTACTATGTGACACATTTATTCAGTGGCCGCACTAAAGGTTAATGGCTTGGTCACAATCTTCATATTAAATATGGTACAAACACTAACTTGTTATTCATGGGTCATGAGAGAGTTTCAGGGTCAACTTTTTACAGCCTTCTAAATATTGTCTTTCAATCTATGCCTGTTATGTTGCAGCTATCCAGCTCCAGCTTCACCGAATTGTAGAGACCATGAATAAAAAGGAAATTCCACAGTTTGTAAAAAAATTGGCCCTCCACCAACAGCAATAAATAAATTGTCCTATTGAAAATAATCTGAAGGTAACAGAGTTTGGGGAATGTCTTTTGACCTTCCTGCAATGTTTCTTCTTTAGTATCACAAGGCAATTATCTGAAGTCACGGTCATACCTGTTGACCCTAATTCTTCCTGTACAATTATTAATACTGGCTAATACAAGTAGTTCTCCAAGCTCAAGCAGTGGTCTGTCAATCAAAATGCAAACCGAAATTCAGAAACAACTACAAAATGCATGTCTGGCCACAAATGATTCATCAGACTCTAAGATACTGGCACCATAATGTTTCTCGGCACGAGCAGAAACAAAGAAGCCTTTCCAGGCTGTATGCACTGTTTGGGGCATAGATGTGCCAGTGAGGCTGCACGGAGCAGCCACCACCATTCAGGAGAAGAGATCCTATGATGAAAATCCACAGCTTCTGTCCACATAGTCATCAAATTCTCCTGTTTTTTCTCTTCAAGACTTCTGATTAAATTCCATTGCCTTTCTTCCGTTTCTCCTAGATCCTTTCATGTGCTCTGCATGTTTAATCCTGCAAAAAAGAGGTCATGCCAGATGGCTGTGCTTTGTGAAAGAGATTTACAATTGCTTGTCCCTCAGTGTGACACTCACAGAGGTCTACAGTCCCCCTGTCAGCTTTCAAAAAATATGCGATGTTCTGGACATTTGTAATCTCCATTTTAATTTGATTTTGACCAAAACTTTCTTGGCACTTCAGAAGTTATAAAGAGTCCTTGATAAAGAAGATGGTGTTGTGCCTTGCCTCATGGACATCCTGATTTCCAAGTCCGGGTATTCTGGCAGAGCTCTTTTTACAGCTCCATTCTCCAATTAATGGTTTTAAGCAGGAATTGATACAAGAGTGTAAGGAGAGTTTAATTTGAGAAGTAAAGAGGATTGAGAGTAGTATTAAGACTGCAGCTGCTTTGATAAAACCAAGAGGTCTTCCTAGACAAGAGTCCCTAAGAATGCATTAATAACTTCAAATTTCTAAGGAGCAATTTAATCTTTTATTTGATCAATACATACAACTGGCAAAAGCCAAGCTGTTTGGGGCATAATTTTATAGGTCGGAAATGTAAGCACTGGTCTCGGCAATTGAATACAAGATGGGAATGACTTCTAGTTTAATTGACACCACCCATTTTAATCAATGGGAATTTTGCTTCCTTAGTGAAGTGGGGAAGAAGGAACTGTTTGAATTTCCTGCATTGTAAGATATTCTGAACAGTGTCAGAATTTACTGGAGCAGAAGACAACAGTCTTGTTTGTTGCAAAGCTTGTAACTTTTCCAACTATATCAATTAGTCTAACAAACTCTACAAATCCTAGTTTTATGTAGTATTACAATGCAATGAAGGATGTAACATATTCACAGTTTAGGAGGGACATTAGGAGGGACATTTCTCTGGCCTGCCACACTCCAAAATTAATGTTAATGACACTCAACACTTGCATCTCACTGCTTATTTCCAAAATAATTTAATTAGATAATAGTTGTGGTAATAGTTGGTGGGGCATTTGAACTCAAGAGGAAAGAGTTGTGGGTTTAGGTGGAATATGAAATTAAAAAGCCACTGCAGATTTGCAAAGGAATAGTTGAAATAAAACACTGTCAATATGCTCTGGATATTTCAGCCACAGCATTTGAGAATGATTAGCTACTTGAAACAGCACAGCTCACCTACATCAGCCAAGGTTCTAGTTATAGGATCCTGTTTCAAAGCTACTGCAGAAAAATAGTGAGGATATGGACCTATAGTTAATATTATTATGATACACTGTTCAGTCCAGGAAGAAGAAGCAGACTCTTTACTGAGTCCTAGCTGGCAGCAATTACAGCTTCCTATCCACATAGACGATATCTTTATATTCTTGCTGCATGATCTGACCCTACTTCTGTGTCTTGTACACTTAATATTTCACTATAGTCAGGAAATCCTTGCTTATCCACCCTGGCCTCCTGACTTCACTACTTCATTTCCTGGGCATTGGGATAGACAGTTCCCGAGCTGTGATGGGGCATCTCTGAAAATCAGCCAGCTGTACTGAGCCCCTCATCTTTCTGAGTCTGTATGCCATGGTGTTCTTCTAGAAAGATTCATGAAATCTGCTCTACTCTTAGGATTCTGAACTCCATTATGTCCTGGCTACTGCAGCCAAGGCCACCCCCAGCCGTCACATCTTGAACTAGTTCTTTTTTATTTATAAGTCTAAAGTTTAGCAGAGCATCTCCCCTCACCAGCCTCTTAATCACCTGTGTCAGGAAGTTGCCATTAACACGGTCCAGAGACCACTAGTACTGCCTGTGCCTGCTGTGCTGACCTTTCAGCTGACATTGGAGTGGTTAAAATTCCCCACAAGAACCAGAGCTTGAGAGCAAGAGCCTTTCTCCAGTTGTCTGAAATAGTCCTTACCTACTTATTCCTGATCAGGAGATCTGTGACAGATGCCACAACAGTGGCATTACTCTCATCTGGCTCATCAGCAGACTCAAGGCAGAGTTCCATGCATCCTCTCTGCTCTGTCAAGTAAAGTGCAACTCACCCTGTTCCCCATAATGTCCTGTCCTTCCTAAAGAACCTGTATCCATTCTGGTCATGTGAGTTCACCCACAACATCTTTGTGATCCCAAAGAGATAGCCCTATAACTGCACGCAGCCCTACTCCTGGTGGGAGGCTACAGATATGAGTGTACAGGAAAG
>NW_020957126.1:9101-26479 GCF_003031625.1 Empidonax traillii | reverse complement strand
AAAAAGAAAGAAAGAAAGAAAGAAAGAAAGAAAGAAAGAAAGAAAGAAAGAAAGAAAGAAAGAAAGAAAGAAAGAAAGAAAGAAAGAAAGAAAGAAAGAAAGAAAGAAAGAAAGAAAGAAAGAAAGAAAGAAAGAAAGAAAGAAAAAGAAAGGAAGAAAGAAAGAAAGAAAGAAAGAAAGAAAGGAAGAAAGGAAGAAAAAGAGGAAAGAAAGAAAGAAAGAGAAAAAAAATTGCTGTTACTCTTATAAAATTATTGTGATTTGATCTTAATCACAAAGAGATTAGGATTTTAATGTTACATTTTATGTGTTATACTTAGCAACTTACTAAAAAAAAAAAAATAGGCTCAGATTAAAAACCAGGGTTCAGTCAGATCCTATAAAGGGAGTCAGGTTTAAAATAGATCTAATGTACCATATGTACTGATTCGTCTTTCCCCCAGAATTTAAAGGTCTGTAGTTGAAACCAGAGAAACAGGAGATTGCAAGTACATTTTCTGACCCAGAACTAAAATACTACCCAGGAAAAACAATTAGTTCAGCCTAGTGAACTGATCCAACTCCACTCTGACAGAGCTACAGAGACTTATGCAAAAGCTAGTGAGAGTGACTCTGAGTCTGTTTGGAGTGCTACCTCAGTGAGAGATGCAGTCTCTTTCAGCTAGAAGGAAGAATGCTTCTAAGAGCAGCCAAAATAGATGCTTTTTGCATAATAAAATAAAAAGAAAAAATCCTCCAGGGACAGCTGGTAATTAGAAAGTCTCCAAAACTGGTTCATTAAGCCATTTGCTGGCCAAGTACAAATTCTGAACAGAGAAAAAGAAATTACAGTCTGTGTTTTAAATGTTATTACATGTTTTAACTGTCATTATGACCAGTTAAAGGAGCTAATGGTGTTAGAATTAGTGCCTGCATCTCTGTGGGAAAAGCAGGCTCAGACAGTGCTCATTATATTGTAAGTGGAATGGCCATTTGTTAGCTATTGATTGCAATTCCAGCTATCTGAAGACTGCTCTGCTGTCAGATGCAGCATGGATGTCATGCTTTCTCTAACAGCTCTTGACAGTTGCTGGATATGGAATTCCCACCACAAAAGTCTTGTGGGATGTAGGAGACTGTCCTGTCCTGTTGCATGGTAAGAAATATATGCACGTCTCAGGGAATGAAGCCACAGCTATATAGCTTTATCTCAAGGAGGTGGCTAGGAAGAAATAGATCCATTCTTAACAAGCTTGATGTAAACACACATACAATTCTATGCATATCTACATAAATATAAAATTGATATTTATAAAGATATATAAACATAGTCACATATAAATCAATCAATATGCAAATTTTGGTGCACATGTGGGCACATGTATTCATGCTTAACTATGTTGGCATGCTGTGGTTAAAATTGATGCTGGGATTTTTTTTTCAAATTTGGATTGAGAAGGACAGTTAACAAAATCGTTCCTCCACTGCCTTACAGTGCTGATGAAGCTTCCGCTTATGGATGTTTTTTATGGCATTATAATTAAAATGTTACAGTCTTGAAGAAGGTGCTCAAAAGTTCCCGGCAAATCATCAGGCTTCTTCTGAAATATTCAGCATTTTGCAGTTAATGGACAGAAAATTTGAGTCCTGTGAAATGAAGCTGATTCACAAGGAAATGTTAAAAGGAAGAAATCTGAATTCCGTCTTTAGAAATCAGGTCTGTGAATATAAAGAAAGGCTGAACCAGAGTTAAATGTCCAGGTTGCCAGCTCAAAGCCTAAAGCAATTGTAAAGGCAGTAGTATAGAGCAGCCCTGGCTGTTTCAGATAATACAATCAGTGGACAACATCAGCTTGCTTGTGGATAATACAGCATTCCTAGGAATGATTAATGCTGTGATGCTTAAGGAGTAATGAGATGTAGGTGAGCCAAGTTTCATCCTTTTCTTGGTCTGCTGATGGACATGAGGCTTCTGAGTCCTACATGAGTGTCTTTGCTTCTAGATAATCATTTGTTCTGGGAAGGAAAATGTGTTTCTTAATTTGCCCAGGGGAAAATATGCAAAAAGCCTTGGGGAAAAAAAAAAAAAATCCATGAAAGGTGCCAGTTCAGTGATATCAATATATTTTTCAACCATCCAGTGTCCTGAGACACTACAGGAGCTTTTTTGAATAGCTCCTCCCTTCTGAGGAAGCAGGTCACAAGGATGCCCTCAGTCCTACCAGGAAATACATGCCAAAATGGCATGACTTAGCTTAAAATTTAAAACTGTATGCCTTTTTCGAGCAGGGTACATTGACTATGGTAAGAAATTGCTCTGTGTGTGCTGCTGCTAAGATTCACTCATAGTGGAGGATCCAGGCACAGTTCCATTAGGACATGATAGAACTTTTGCCAGTGAAAGCCATACAGCTCTGATTACTCATGGGCAGCACAGTTGCTCACCAGGTAGGTAAACAAGCAGGGGAGGATGAGAGGTGACAGAAGGAATCTGATGAATATGTGTAAAGTTGTTTAACACCATATTCTGCAGCTGCCCACTCTATCCCTCTACCCAAAGTAGTGCTACTTTAGCAGACTTAGAAAGAACAAAGTGTCTCTCTCCTTGAAGCTTCCCTAGCCCAGGCTCTCATCCTTTGTAGGCTTTTTAGTTAATCATTTCTTGTATTGGTACAAAAGCCATATAAAGAAAATGTAAGTGAATAAAACGCTGATAGATGTAAATCTCCTCTGCTGTCTGCCCTTGGGGTCAGCAACCGGATTGTGACAGGTGTCTAACGATGGGAGTATATGAAAGCACATCAGCCTATCGCAAAAGGATGCCTGTATCCCTCCAGTACAGGATTCTTTGAGGCCAAAATATTTTTTTAAAATAAATTTACATAGGTTTTCTCTAGTCTCTTTGCATTGTGTTACCAGCATATCAAGATCATTACATGTTTGTTATTAAAATCAACTAATTAATTCCAGAATCTTTGTTACTTGGACTGAATAGTGGTTTATCCACTAGTTATTTAAGAAAATGATTTTCAGGATTTCATGCTATTCAGAAAACATGCCCCATTCTCCTTGGAATTCATTCAAAATCTTCTGGTACGTAGAAAAAGATCACATTTTTTCTATTCTTTCATTTTTTCCTTCAGAACTTCCAATGTTGTGTTTGGGGTATAAGTCTTATAATTCCACAAGGCTTAACAGAACTTATTCAGTGATTTCTCCTAATAGAGACTGTTCACTATAAAAATATCTGCATCATTTAGTATAAATGGCACAGACGACAGATGAAGTCCATATCTACTCGTTTTAAAAATTAATGTTTAGCCTGCAGTGGTTTTGGATGGCAACTTGGTGTTAGAATAATTATTTATTAGATTAGCATCACTCTGTTGTCTTTTTTGCTATGTTTTCCTCTTTATGTACTTTGCAACTGAACAAAGCATGTCTATACTTACGTAATCTCCTTCCCTCGTCCTCTGAGAAAACAACAAAATAATGTTTCTTTACAAAGCCTGGGCATATTAAATGGCTGCTGGCAGAAATTACCTGAGGATCTCTGCTACTGCACTGAAACTTAATGAGAGATCTGGAAATTTCACAGGTTTCAACATCTCCTGTGGTTCACAGAGAAGAGATTCTAGAGAGGACAAGAAGCAGAGTAAATTGTCTTCAGGCCATACTGCCATTTTTCAAGGAATGTAAATAAAGGTGTGCTCAGATGTAGACCTTGGGCCAAAAATCTTCAATGCATGAAAGGAAAGTTATTCCCAGAGAGAACTGTCCCTTCCAAAGGAAGCAAACCCAGGGATTTTTCCTCAAAAGGAGCTGATTTCTGGGAGAAAAGAATCCAGTTCAGTGAGTAAAATTTGTATCAAAGGACTTGTAATTTGATTAACTTCTTGTAGGATTTAGCCATGGGGCAAGAAACAGACTGTATCATGAAATACCAGAAAATTGTTTAATACATGATTTAATGTCTTGCAAAAATATTTTATTTGCCATAGAAAGACATAAGTTATTCTTCTGAATTAGCTGTTTGGTTTATGATGGCGTTAGAAGATCCAAAGATGCTTACCTAAATATCTGCATTTCTGTGATCTTTCTATGCATGAGGCTATTGGTAAAGAAACAGAATCAAATTCTGGGGATGGCTGTTACATGAAAGCTAAATGAGTAATTTATTAGGCCTTGGCTTCAGTTCCTACAAAATCCATGTCGGAATTAATTGCTTTGATTGCTTAACCAACATACCGATAGTTCCTTTGATGAGCATAAGGGCAGTTTTCTAGTCCTGCTGATCACTTCACAGCTGATCCACTGGGACAAGGGAAGAACATGAAGCTTTTCAAAAAATTTGTTGGCTATTTTATATTGGAACTCCTGACACATGCACATGCCCACCCACACAATCCTTCTCAAATTCTAGCAATAAACAATCCTAAGGCTACTTTCTTTATGCCACTGTTTTCCTACATGCATGTGTCCTGCAGGTAGGAAACTGCCACTGTTTTCTACAAGCAGATGTTAACTGTCCTTGCTGCTGCTGCTAACGAGTAAAATATAGAGTTTTCAAGGCATCTCTGGGGAATGGAGTCCATGGGTTCTTTTCTTCTTTGGCCAATAGATCTATAGATAATGAATTTAATATATAAAGAAATAGTAGCAGCATGAGGTTCTGCAAAAGTAATCGGACTTGACATTTGGTAGCTCATGCAGTCTCTTTTAGCTCAGTGACCTTTGCTGGAAAAGTGAAGTACTGTAGGTGGGATCTGATCTAAGACCCACTGAGACCAAATTAGAGCTTTCCTTTTACCTCACCTATGTTTTGACTGGGACCACATCTAGAGATGTAAATGGGAATGCAGTACTTCATGTCAGCCTGACTTTATGAAGCACGTGACAGCCTAGACAGATGAGACTGACTCCAAAAGAGTCTGACTACTAAAAAATCTATTGCAGCTAATGTCAGAGAAGGAAACATCTTTGAGAAAGTGCACAGAGAGTAGGAATCAGAATGTTCTCCGTGGATGTACTCTGAGGATAACAAGCATGAATAATAAGCAACAGAGGAGAGTGGTCTAATGTAACAAACTTAAGTTGAATTTCTCCTATCTAGAAAGGAATATCTTTACAGTTCTCAAGAAGAGAGACCCTCAAATCACTGTATTGTGAGGCTTGATTTCTTCTCAATCACTAAATAATGAAGGGTGTATTACTATGCTAGTGTACTGTGTAGTGTGTCAGCATCCGCAGGTTAGTATTACCCATTCTGGTGGGTATGTACTTGTCCAGTAAAGTAAGGATAAGGTGTAAATGCAAGTCAGTGTTCTCTGTACAAAACATGTAATTCAGCAAAGTGAGAGACAGCTGATCTGGCTACTGTGTATTGACAAATAATTGTTCTCATGAGACAAGTGAACTGAACATGCAGTACTTTTCATAATAATTAAAGAGCCTGTGCCTAGCATGATTGACAGCTGGAAATGATGCTTTCTTTTCCATATTTTGGGTATACAAATCTGTCTACTGCTATTGCTTGCTGTTTTGCGGAGAGGATCCCTGGGGATTCTTTTCTGTCTCTTACAAGGCAGCAAGCCAGTGCTTTGGCAGGTACATAAGTTCTGAAAATGAATCTGAAAAAGTAAAGAGTCTGTAATCTGGTTCAAAAGATTTTAAATTGCTTTCTCTGACATCTTTAACTACCAAAAAATGCAGACACCTTTACCATCGCTCCTAAGATCAAGAGACAGTAATGGCTTTTGATGACTGGGTGCTGGTGATCCAGTCCTACCCGGTGCAGATGAGTTGTATGCTATCCTAAGTACTCTCCATTTCCATGGTGATGAATGGAATCAAGACATTAAGGTCTAGATGATTTCCATTTCCTCATATTCATTCTGGAAAAGCATTATTTTAAACTGAACTGAAAACACTTGTTGTGTGCAGTAAGTTTTTGGTTGTAGATGTATTACAGACATCAGTAGTACATCCTCATGCAAACTCTGGATGTGAACCTCATAATAAAATTGTACATCTTGTTTAAATATTCCAGAAAGTCAAAGTTTGCCTAAATTGCAGATGCATATGCCTTTCAAGAAAGGTCCTACTTTGAGGTAGCTAGTGAAGTGATTGACCTGAGTAAAGAAAATCTTTGTTCTCATGATAGCATTCAAAGCCTACTTTAAATGTTCCTGCCATTCCTGTTACTTTAAACTATGTTTCAGCAGAGAATTTGACGAGGAGTAAAAAAAAAAAAAAATTGTTGAATAAAAAAACCCTAAAAACCCTGCCTTATCTCTGTAAACACATTGGAGGGAGTATGAACCCTGACTGGCACCTTCAGATGTCTGGCACATTACTGCATTTTGCATATTCAGAAATAAGCTTCACAAAATCATAGAACAGCCCAAGTTTGAAGGGATCAAAAGATCATCTGGTCCAGTCTTTCCTGGGAAAGGGAGCCTAGATGAGATTATCTGGTATCCTATACAATTGCATCTTGAAAACCCACAGTGATGGCACTCTACCCCATCCCTAGGGAGGTTGCACCAGTGTGATCAACTGTTTTTGTGGAAAAAAAAAATAATGTATTGAGATGAAACTTCTCCTTGCGCAACTTATAGTTACCCATCATCTTCTCCATGTGGTTGCTCATGAAGATAAAGGATCTGTCCTCTTTGGAGCTGCCTTGTAGATACTAGAAAACTGTGCCAGGTCCTCCCCAAGGCTTCACTTCCTCAGGAAGGAAAGATCAGTATTTCCTCGGGTTCCCCATCTCTTTGATCAGCCATCCCTTTGATCATTTTTGTGGTCCTCATTTGGACCTTATCTAGTCTGTCTGCATCTTTCTTGAATTCTAGGGACTAGAAGTGAGCACAGTAATCCCAGTACAGCCTGACAAGCACTGGGTAGAGTGGGGTGATCCCATTTCCATCCTTGCTAGTAACCTTCCTGCGGGTGCAGCCCAGGATCTAATTTGCCTTTGTTGCTGCAGTGGTGCACTCTTAACTCGTGTTCAGCTTGTTGGCCATCAGCACCCACATGTCACTTTTAGCAAGGCTGATCCACGTAGATCCTAACCTGTTCTGAGGCCTTTGGTTATTTAATCCCAGGTTCAGGACTTTGCATTTGTCTTTTTTTAACTTCATAATGTTCTTGCTAGCCCACTCTTCCACACCATCCAGGTCAATTTATTCAGCAATAAACTCCTTTTTCACAAGGCCATAGGTGAGCTGCTTATACAAAAGCATCCACATATTTCATGAAGGCAGAAAAATGCACCCCATTATCTACTGCTTGAATCCTTCCATTTGTCTTTGCAATGCACTCAGAGCTCCAGGGCATGGTTTTGATAAATAATTAAAGGCTAATCCTGGAAATGCTTTCTGTATGGAGCTGCCACTGAAATGGATGGGTGTTCTGAGCATGGCAAACTTGCCCTAGTGGGCCCTTAATCTTGCAGTAAACCAGAGAGGCGTTTGCTTTGCAACTGAGTGTTTGGTAGAATAATGAGAGCATGTGTACTGAGATTTTATTTTTCACCATCAATATAATATAAGAAAACAGTGACTTTCTGGAGATATTATCTTCTTCAATTTATAAACAATTCACTATTGACTATCAATTATGATCAATTTTTATCAATTAGTAAATGATCTCACTCATTTCAGCAGTCATTAAAATATTTAGAATCACCATTACATTAACCTATGATTCTATGAGTCTGCTCACATGAATATAAGTAATCAGAGTAACTCTGGTTTTCTCTCTCAGTAAAAATGTCAGAGATAAAATGGCAAGCAATCCAAGACTAGCTTTTAAGTATAAATGACTAAGGTAAAAATAAAAACAACCATGATGGATTGCATAATAACATAAGATATAAAACTTACTGAGAAACAGTGGTGTTCTAAAAATTCTGTATGAAAAATGCTGTTTTGCATTGCCAATGTCTGAATAATTTCTTTCAGATTGCTAGCTATTTTATCATCATTATTATAATATTTTTAAAAACAAAATGGTAACTCAGCTTAAAGGTCAAGAGCCACAAATAGACAAAACTTTCCTTTAGATTTACTGTCTGCATATGAAAAAGTTTTTAGCTCTTTTTGGAATGAAAGTTTGAGTTAATCTCTCATTTTTTAATGCTGTTATTTACAAAGCAAAAGATTCTATGTGTCTCAGTGGACTAAAGTAGATTATTAAAAAGCCAGATATATACTATACTAAATTGAAGTGCTGCTTTACTTGCTATTTTTTGAAATGTGCTGTGGAGAGTTCTCCATATTTTATTTTTCTCATCAGAGAAAAGCTGCAATAATAACCACAGAATCACAGAATATGCCAAGTTGGAAGGGACCCACAGGGATCATTGAATTTAGCTCTTTGCCCTGAACAGGACCATCCCTGAGAGCCACTCCATGTGCCTGAGAGATTCTTCCAAATGTTTCTTGAATTCTGCCAGGCTTGGTGCTGTGACCGCTTCCCTGGGGAGCCCAACCACCTTCTGAGTGAAGAACAGCTTTCTAATATCCAAACTAAAAATCGCCTGAAACGACTTAATGCTATTTTCTCAAGTCCTGTCACTGGTCACCACAGAGAAGAGACCAGAACCTGCCTCTCCTCTTCCCCTCACAAGGAAGCTGTAACTGCAATGAGGTCTCTCCTCAGTCTCATCTTCTCCAGGCTGAACAACTGCTGCTCGTATGGCTTCCTCTCAAGGCTCTTTAACATCTCTGTTGCCCTCCCTTGGACAGTCTCTGATGGCTTTATGTCTTTCCTATATTGTGATGCCCAAAACTGCCACAAAATTCAAGGTGAGGCCACACCCAGTGCAGAGCAGAGAGAGACAATCCCCTTCCTTGACCAGCTGGCAATGCTTTGCCTCATGCCCCCAAGACAGGCTCTCCTGGCTGCCAGAACATTGCTGACTTATATTCAACTTGCCATCAACCAGGACCCCCAGGTTCCTTTCCATGGTACTGCTTTCCAGCATCTCATTCCCCAGTCTGTATGTATATCCAGGGTTGCCCCATCCCAGATGAGGAATCCAGAACTTTCCCTTGTTGACCTTCCCATGGTTGATGTTTGCCGAATCCTTTAATTTGTCAAGGTCTCTTTGCAGGGCCTCCCTGCCTTCAAGGGAGTCAACAGCTCCTTCGAGTTTTGTGTCATCTGCAAACTTTCTTAGTATCCCTTTCAGTCCTGCATCCAAGTCACTTATGAAGCTGTTCAAGAGCACAGTGCCCAATATGGAGCCCTGTGGAACCCCACTAGTGACAGGTCACCAGTCTGATGTTCCCCATTCACTATTACCCTCTGTGCTCGACCCGTGAGCCAATTGCTTACCCACCATATGATGTGTTTATCCAGCTCTGCTGTGGTGAGCATGCGGGGTGCTGTGCCAAGCTCTGCAATCCCTGCCAGCAGACCTGCTTAGCCACAATCACGTAAGGCACATCTATGCCCGTGGCGACTGCAAAATGATTTGGTGTGGGCTTCCAAGCTGTGTGAAGTGATGGGACAGAGGTTGATATTTGGCAATTTTTTTGGTTCACTTTGAGACCCACAGTGTGACCCACTTACAACATCTTCATTCCCTGCACCGGGTCTGCCTGCCATGGACCAGAGATCTGATCCCAGAGATGTGTCCCGACCTCCTGTCCCAGTGCAGCAGAAAGGTCTCCCCAGGACCTCTCTTTCCTCAAGGTAAAACATGGCATATGTGTGTGAGCATTTGAAGTCTGGGGTGTAAACTGTCTGGTTAACACCCTTTTTAAAACTCATTTTACCTATTTTATGTTACTTTCTCCCTCTCTTCTCAATTAGTGCATGGAAAAACCTAACAGGGTATGAAATATGGTAAAATTAAATACTATGATGTATGCATGAATTTGTGTGTGAATTCCCTGTTTTTAAATTTCTGAAACAACATTAAAATGTTTCTGGTTAGTAAACATTGACAAAACTCTATTTCTAATATGTGAATAAAATTTTAGTTGGACAAATTAAATAAAATGCCCCAGTGTGAATAAAATTTCTTTTCACAGAACACAGTATTTGAGGTTAACTGTTTAATTTGATAAAAAAAATTGTTAGCTTTTATTTAAAGTTTCAATATTTGCATGATTTTCACAGGCTTTATCACTTTCTCACACCTTTTTATTCACAAATTGCAGACTTTGCTCAATCATGTTTTGCTTGGCCTTATTTCTGGCACATGTCCGGTCCTGGATCACAAATGTTTGTGGCTAAAATCCTTCAGGTGGTATGGGAGGGGAAAGAAAACTGCCTCAGGAAAAGGAGCCCCACAGTCTGAGTACCAGTGTTTCCAAATCTTCTTAGTACATTTGCAATGGAAAGCATCACATCCGTTTGTTATAAAAAAAACCCCACCACAGGAAAGGGAAAAAAAGACAAATTGAGATCAGTCCCCTTGTCCTGGCATATCCATGTTTCATGACACTGACTCTGGAATTGCATTCTGTGTTGTGCCAGCCTACCCAGCTATTCCAATTTTACAGCTGATAGATCAGGAAAATGATGGATATCTTCAGATGAGAAAGGTTGTTTCCACTGCAAGGACCAGTCTTATCTCCATTGTTCTTTTTTGCTTCCAGTCTGGAGGCAAAGTTCCCCCAGAACAACTTTCCCCATGTCCCACTGGTTGTCCCAGTTTAGAGCAACCTTCAGGTACTTGCCCATTGCAGGAAAGCAATGGGATCAGAGGACTGAAGTCACACAATAGCTGTCTTCATAGTAAATTGTTATAACACTGCTGCTGGCCAAGCTGAAAAAGGAGAAGCAACTTCACTTTTTGTTTAAATAATGTCACTTTTGAATCAGCAAGAAGCTGAAGGTCTAATTTTTACCCTGAAATGGGTTGTTAATAGAGTGGGATAATATCAGTTGCAGCTCTGCCTGATGTTGGTGGAATAACCTGATTTTGGTGGAATAACCAACATCTGTGCTGTCCACAGTAAGATACTGGAGAGAAGCAATCTGCACTGAGTAAGCATCAGTGCTTCTGGTTTTAGATTGATGAAAATCACTAATATACCTGCTTAATGAAAAAAACCTTTAAAATCCCTGAACAATTTTTGTGTTTTAGACTGTGGAAAACTTGCTTTAAAAATGGAAAGGGGCATTTAAGTTTTGATAGATTCTGCTGATGTAATATTAAAATTAAATAGAAGCTACACTACAGCACTCCAGAAGGCATGGGATAGTTTGTATTTCTTTTTTAAACCAAGCACGTGCCAGAGGACTATTGTCTTGTTGATATGATAGCACTGCTATTATTTGGGTTTTTTTAGAGAGCACGTTTTCTTAAAATGAAAATTATGATGCTATGTTAGCAGAAATAAATTTATTAATGGGATTGTTGGTTTAGATCATTAAGTCTGATGATGAAGGAGTCCTACTTTTGACCAGACAGCCCCATGTCAGGGATTTCTGGAAACAGACTAACAGACTAACAAGCCCATCACCTGTTAGCATTCTCATCTAATGCGTCCAAGTATGTGCTCAGTGTATTCTTTGATGGCATAAAGAAAATTGAAATACTGAGTGCATACAAATTAACATGACTGCTTCATGCTTGGCATTAGCTGCAGGGTGTCTATTCCATATGCAGGATTCTGCTTGCACAATGATAATGCATGTAATGTAATGTCATATAAATAAATGTCATTTAACAACTTACATGCTTTCAGAAGTGTTGCTTGTGGGATTTTATATAATAGTAGAGCCATGGTGGCTCTACATAGGTTTTGGTGTCAGAGAGCTAGATGTATGGATGCTCCTCTTCTTGGGAATACCAAAATAGATGGAATTTCCAGGTATTAAAAGAAGAAATGAAAAAAAAAAAAGAAATAAATCTGGACACCACTGAGTTTATCTTTTTGCAGACATAACCTATTGCTAGGTCTAAGCAGTAGTAGAAAGATTATGTCATTGACAAGACTTTAATCCAAATACTATTGTTGAAAAATTATACCACAAAGCTAAACTTTTCATTACTGAACAGCTACAGCGTTTCTTTCCAGTGCATTTGGACACCTTGAAAAACTGGATTATTTTTCAATTCAATGCTTTTAGAGAGTGGGAGTGAAGCAAACCTATCAAAAAACCCAAAAGCAATGGAGATATGCAATCAGTTGTTTGACTTTTTTCACCACATTTTTTGTTCTTCTAGAATAGCACCAAATGGCAAGAACTTGAAAAACTTTGTACTGTGACTTCTCTGGTTGTTGTTCTAACTCTTCAATTAAAGAAGTGGTTTTCAAGTTAAAGATGCAATTTTTAATTTTTTGGGAGCTGATGATATTGCAGATTTTCTTGTACAAACCTTACTGTATTATTGACACATCCAGTTACAGCTTTTGTCACTCGTGGTCTTACAAAATCCCCAGGCACTTGACATTAGCTGTGCTTCAGTAACTGCTTCAAATACTCTCTTTTGTCCTTTTCTATCCTACTCTTCAATCACCCTTTTTGGTGTGTCAGTCTACACAGATGTGATCATGTCTGAAGCGCATGACACTGGTGTGGAATTGCTGGCTGTGGTGTGTTGATCCTGTCTGGAAGCCAGGTACCCACCAGAACCACTTTATCAGTTCCTTTCTCAGCTGTACGAGGGGGAGACACTGACCCTGATGTCTGCAGAGTTGTTTTCCTGACATATTCTCACTGCTCTCTCATCTGGATGCAGTTGCTATTGTGTGGCAGCTTTTCCCACCGTCTAAAACATTCTGTTCCACAAGCACTATCACCGTTGCTGATGGACTTGCCTTGGTCAGCACTGGGTTTGTCTTGGAACCAGCTGACATTGGCTTTGACACAGGGGAAGCTTCTGGCAGCTTCTCACAGAGGCCATCCCTGTTTATTGCCCACTACCAAAGGATTGCCACACAAACCTAATACACTGACACAGGGGTTGGACCCTCTTTACTCTTTTTATTCACTTTTTAGGACTGAATTTAGTAATATATTGAGAGCTTTGAAATCTGAGGTCTTCTGCTTTTTCATAGTAATAGGTATACAGGAAGCAGACAACGTGAGTTTCTGTGCATGTATTTACCATGTGCTACAGCCCTGACTTTTTGCCGACTCTCTGGAGATAGAATGGTAATTCAATCTCTATGCCCATTGATACTGCAGCTTTCCTGAACCAGTTGTCCACAGGATTGCTGCTTTATCCCAGCTGTGTAAAGGGCAGGGTATGTAATTTACTGTAGCTGTCACTTTAAACTATATTTGTTTGGAACAAGCCATAAATAGAAACTAGTTCTTTCATTCAGAGGGAAATGTCTAATATTTGCCTTATTTTGATAAGAAGAAAACCCCAAACATAAAACTTTCAGAATTTGATAAAAAATCTAAAGCTTTTAATTTTGCTTATAATGTTGCCATTAAAATCCAGCATTTTAAAAGTCCAGAACATAAATTTTATGTTTGTCTGAAGATTAGCAAACAGCCTAGTTCAGCCGGCTGAACATCAGAATTGAAGCCTACCCTGCCTGAATGTGACCTCCCGGGATCTGAAGCTGGATTTCTGGATGCTCTTACTTTTTCTAGTCAAGTAATGTAAGTAAACAACAGAGAATACTAGTCTGTGTCACACTCTTGGATCAAAGGGGAGAAAAAACTTGCATCATTAAATACAGTGTTCAAGCAGAAAGATAGGCCTGCACTATCAGCCCTGTAAACTCCCATGAAGTTTACAGAGTTCAGCCTAACCAGTTTGCCAAAAAGATACCAGAAGGTGGCTGCAGGAGACTGGTGACTACAAAGAGTTGCTGCATAAATGAAAGAAATTTGAAGTGAAAAAAGACTTTTTAGCTCTCCACAGGAGGACTGATTTTAGTGGATGAAAATTTAAATTTGACCTATCACATTCTGAAATATGATATGATTTACCTTTAAAAATTAACACTTGCTCATTTTTAATATGTTAGTTTGACTTTGTTTTCTTCCACTGCTTTCTAATGCATATGTTTTAATCCAGATTCTTAAAAAAAAATTCTACAGCCTTTACACCCAGAAAAAATGTCTCCTTTTGCCTTAGCTGGGTCCACAAGTACAGCTGGTAGCACTATTCTGGTTTATTAAGATCAATCAGTATGTTGCTTGTTTCAGAAATATGAGCAATAGCTTTCCTGTAGCTAAATTCAATTTCTTGATTAATAGATGCAAACTGGACCAAGACTACAAAAATGGAAGCCTTCAATCTGCTTGATCTTTTTTTTTCTAAAGATGCCTTAATCTGTGTGTTTCTATACTGAGATTTATTTCCAGCAGGCCAATTCATCTTCCATTTTGTTTCAATCAACCTTTTTAACAGCGAGTGGAGTGAGTGCTATAGATCTTAAGAGCAAAGAGTAAAATTAATACAGATATTTTGCACCTGATCTATGAGAAATAATTTAACTATTTACAGAAAAGAAAATAAGTTGAATAAAAGATGCTACCTAAGCTGTTTGAAAGCAATAAATATCAGCTAGAAACCACAGATAGTGGCATCATATTTTCATCTATTGCTTTCTCTAATAAAGTATATCTAGGATCTTATAAATTATTACTTTTGCAGATAATAATTTATGAACTTTCTTCAGTGTTTACTTCTGCCTGAAATATGAATATATTGCATGATATTACATAGCAAAACAGAGAAATTGCAAAACTTAAAGGATATTTTATTATTAATGGTACACTGGCTTATAACCATATTTTTTTTTTAAATGTCTTTGAAGTAAAATTTTTTGTAAGTAACGTTAGTTATCTGCCAGGGGGGCTGAGTGGAAGGTGGAAGAATCTCTTCCATTAAAAAAAAATAATGTTGTGTTTTGAGTCTTGGTTTGAAATCTGAAATTGTTCATCAACATTTCATGAAAATTGAAATCCATTAATGAAGAAATTTCCTGAGACAGCTTCTCTTTGCTGGCTGCTAGTGGAGGGCATGAGCACCTGTGAATTAATTTGAGGTCTGTATTTAATGGCCTGAGCTCATACAATGAAACAATTTTCTTGACTTCTGGTTTTAACACTCTTGTATTCTTTTTTTCTGATAAGGTTTTGGGCTCTCCCTATTCCAAGAGCTCCCAGGAGCCAATTCCAGAAAAAAGCTGAGGAAATGAATTAAAGGAAAAGAAGACACAAGGCATTATTTATGGTTTGTTTCACCTTATTGCTCTTCTTTATTGATAAGAAGTTTTATCCAAGGCTTTGGATTAAAACTCAGACTCCCTAGACATAAATAAATGTTGTTGTACTTTTTCTTTTTTCTGCCAGAGAGCAGTATAAGGCATTAAAACTGTGTTCTGATTTGACCTGCTGCTTGACCTTTAGCTTGCTTTAATAGTGATGTAACTGAAATTGCTTCTACTCTGGCCCTGTTCCCCTGTCTTTGAGGGAGCAGCAGCAGGACAATGGTTCAGTTTCTGCTCTTCCTTTCCCATTTCGGTGATATCTATCACCTGCTTATGAATCTCTACCAGTTAATGTCAGACCTGCACTAAACAGCTATTCAGGCTGTGGTTGTGCTCTTTTGAAGGTTGGTATCAGTCCCTTTCAAACATTCTACCTTTAGGGCAAGCTACCACCAGACCTTAAAAGCGTGCTGGCCACTTAGCTACAGACAAACTCAGAAACACCCATATCCCACAGCTCAGGTTTTGCTCTCCATACTACAACTTGTGCTGCAGCTCTCTCCATCTGTTCATGTCTCCTACGTCCCCAGTCAGTCTCCACCAAAATACTGTAGTGTAGTTTTGACCTGGGTTTTGGCATCCTCCTTAAAAAGACAAGCGCCAAATCTTTCCTATACTGTCCAGGAGCTCTCTGCACCTTGCACTCTCAAGCCATGCTGAGTCTCTCATTCAGTAGGTACTTCTGAAACAATGACAGAAACTTCCTTTCTGCTTATGCCTATACTGTGTGTCTTCCACAATAATTTCTGATTCACAGTCTTCCTTACTGTGCTTCTCACAGCAATCTGGTACATGATCAGCTAATGCTGCCCTTCCCACACTACTTCGCAAGTTCTTGTGTGCGGGGCTATAGGTACCAAATACACAGCAAGGAAAGTGCTCACATTCAACACTGCATAAAAAAAACCCAACAAAAAACCCCAATAAAATTGTTGTCCAATGCTCTTGAAAAGAGGCCATCTGTCTCCTTGCTCTGTGCTGGTTGTCAGTTTATAAATGCCAGATTAGCTCAGAAAGTTGTGCTGTGGGAGCACTGTATTTGTCCTAGTCACTGACCAGCTGTGTTTTGTGCATCTTCTTTTGCAGAAATGCTGCTGCCCAGCACAAGAGTCAGATTAGCACTTCTAGAAAATAGGAAGCAAAAGAGGAACTATCTGGCATGGAGGGAGGAGGAAAACCCCATGGAATGCCATCTTAGCCTGTGGGATGACAGTAAGAGAGGAAGGAATCTAAGTAAAATGCTACAATGTGGACAGTCGGATGAAGGCAAAAGACTATCAAGATTTGGGAAAAGGTGAAATGGGAAAGGTATTTGGAGAAGAGAGAAAGGTACAACAAAAATGTAGAATGTGTTAGGACTGCTAGCATAATTAGAGAATAGAGAAATGGCAAACAGGAAAAAATTACAGGTGAAAAAAAAATACTAGAAAATGGGAAAAGGTAAAAATGGAGAAATAAGGCAAATGACTAAGACTAGAACTACTCAGTTCCCTTTAGACAGGCCTCTGTCTATTGTTTTTCTGTTGTCCTGTTGATGTTGCAATTTTTTTTGAACTTAATGTCTCTTAGTACAGTTATAATGGTTAGGTTTGGAAAGCATTAATTGGGCAAGAATTGAAGCTGTTAACTAACTACATCAGTATTGAGGAAGAACAGCTTTCTCCAGAACAATAGTTCTTTTGAAATCTAATTTTTCATGGGACTTCTGTGATGGGAGAATAGAAATGTCTAATGTTTCTCTTTGACAGTGTTGAAATATTTATATCAGTTTGATTTGACTTACTTAGTAAGAATAATATATTCTCTTTAACATTTTAATACAAGAGGCTAAATGAAATGAACCAAAATGCTGAAGTCTGAAGTACTTTGACAATATTGAAATGAAAGGTTTTGTTAATTGAATTCTTCTGAGATGTCTATTTGTCTTCAGTTTTATTACTGAACAACATGAAATTTCAGAATTCCTTGTGGAATGAAAGAGCTGATTCCAACTCAAGTACAAAAATAACTTCTAATACCTGCTTAGCTAGTTAATTTAAAAATTAATAACTCTGTTTCTTAAACACTGGAGTAATAGATTATGAATTAGAAAGAGCTGGCTAGAATCCTCTAGATGAGTCCTTTACATAATAGAATGTTAGTCAAGCAATTCCTGTTTTTACAAAAGCCTAGTACTTAGGATATGATTTCATA
>NW_020957126.1:3386-8558 GCF_003031625.1 Empidonax traillii | reverse complement strand
TTTTTTTTTTTTTTTTTTTTTTTTTTTTTTTTTTTTTTTTTTTTTTTTTTTTTTTTTTTTTTTTTTTTTTTTTTTTTTTTTTTTTTTTTTTTTTTTTTTTTTTTTTTTTTTTTTTTTTTTTTTTTTTTTTTTTTTTTTTTTTTTTTTTTTTTTTTTTTTTAATTGACAATTTCAGCTTTCTCCTAAAAGTTGTTCTTGGTTTACTTTCTATTTCATTGAACCTTTTCTGAATTGAAAGCAACAGAAGTCAGCAGAGTACTTGATAGCTTGGTAGCAAAGATAGATTTTTAATAATCAATGTCTACCCTTGTGAGGTGACGATCAGTCTGTGTGGCTAATCTTGCACTGAGGCACAGCTCAGGTTCAGCTGTACCTCCATATCAGCTTCAGATTCTGTCTACATTCCTGAATTTTGTTAATTAATCAAATTCTTCTCAGACGTTTATTTGTTTCCGTTTTTTTTTTTCCTGTGCAATATGATACTTCAGAATTCTGTGGAGAATAAAAGAACTGATTCCAAATCATCCTCAGATGCTTTAAAATTAATGAAAGCCTGGTTTCTTAACCACTGGAGTAATAGGTGATAAGTCTGAAAGAGCTGGATATAAGATGCTGCTGAATCTTTTATATAGTGAAATGTTTTATTACATACCAGCATGTAATTATATTTCACAGGACAAAATCACAAAATCATAGAATCTTCAGGGTTGCAAGGGGCCTCTGGAGATCATCTCGTCCAACCCTTTGTCAAGGCAGGTCAGCTAGAGCAGGTGACACAGGAACACATCCAGGTGAGTTTTGACTCTCCAGAGAGGGAGACTCCATGACCTCCCTGGGCAGCCATTCCAGAGTTCTGCCACCCTCAATGTAAAGAAGTTCTTCCTTACATTCAGGTGAAACTTATGCCTTAGTTTATAGCCTTTGCTCCTCATCCTGTCACTGGGCACCACCAAAAAGACTGAGAGATGCTCCAGAACCCTCCTCTTTGTGGTCCTCCACTGGACTCTCTTCAGCTGCTCCTGGTCTTTCTTCTACAGAGGAGCCCAGAACTGGACGCAGCACTCCAGATGTGACCTCAGTACAACTGACCACAGTCTTCCTGATGCACCCCAGGATATCACTGTGCCTCCTGAACACAAGGACACTGCTGGCTCATGGTCAGTTTGTCATCCACCAACATTCCCAGGTCCTTCTCAGTTGAACTGCTCTCTAGTCGGTCAGACCCCAACCTTTACTGGTGCTTGAGGTATCATCTGCAAATCTGATGAGGGTGCATTCTGTCCTTTTACCCAGGTCGCTGATAAATAAAACCTCCCATATAATGCCTGTTTTTCCAGTGTCACTTCATATTTAACAGTACAAAATTCCACTTGAACTTCCTTCCTTCCTTCCTTCCTTCCTTCCTTCCTTCCTTCCTTCCTTCCTTCCTTCCTTCCTGGATGCTTGAAGTAAAAGAGTTCCTTTCACCTTCAAAAAAAAGCAGGAACTGAGACAATATTTTTATTTCCATTTGTATGATGTGCTTGAAATTGATTTTACATATTATAATGCTATTTTTATTAATATGTAAACTATATATCTTAAATCAGCTATCTTTATTACTTAGGCAAACTCATGAATTGTGTTTTATACAGAATATTCAGTCTGCTGAATTTCACTGATATGATATGCAGTTACAAGGAAAACAAGAAAGAAATGAGGAAGGAGAGTTGAAAAAGTATAGCACAGTTTGTGTCCAGGTAAGAGAAAATTATAATAAAATGATAGCTAGCTCTTACTCAAATACTCAGATGAGTTCCAAAGGCTTTTGTCACTTGCAGAGGCAGCAGTCCAGGGGAATGCTCCATCTCACCTGCTGGCAATGCAGCAGGGTACTACAAGGAAAAGCTGTGGGATTTGCATGTAGGAGCAGAAAGAGACATGTCAGAACTAAATGCCTGATTCTCACCTGCCGTATTCCTGGCAGATGCTCCATCACCCTACCATTAGCTGCCTTAAAGATTGCTGTCTGCTAATGTGTTCCCTCTGCACTCAAAAGGCAGTTGCATAGCCATCCGTGCAACTTCACTCCACCCATTTTAGATAGTGCTGGATGTGTCAGTGTCCCTTTGCTGAGAGCTGGTGCTTGACACTTCTGACTTCAGGTAACTTATGTGAGTGTATCGATGGTGAATGAGAGCTAGACCCAAGTAGGAAATCTTTAACGGTTTGTGACAATTATATCCATGTTTTCTAATACTGACTGGTACTTTAGCCATGACACGTTAAGCAGTGTAGAAGAAATGGCATGCACAAGGTTGCATAGATATGTCATTTATTTTTTGGAAGTCAAGTCTGTGTGATTTTTTTTTTTTTAATGTGGTTTCTGCAAAGTTTCTAGTTGTTGCACCATAGAACATTAAACATACTCTTTTTCTTTGTGTGGATGTTCAGATGAAACACAAACCAGACAGCAGGCTACATGGGTCTCATGCAAAATAATAAAGCATTGCACATTAGCTGATTATTATGTTTGTCTTCCTGACTGCCTAAGGAAAATAACTCAGCTGACACAGGGGTGCAGAATCACTGAAACAGAAAGGAGGCTGTAACTATAAGTATTTTACCAGTTCAGAGTAACTCTGAGATGAAAAATAATATAGTAAAGGCTATCCTTTACTAAGTCATTCTTCTTCCTACATGTAGCACCTCTTGTGAACTCCAGGCATATTTAATTATGTTGCCATATGTTGCCCTCCTTAACAGACATGTTTTTAATAACTTGACTCAGGACTGTTCATGAATAATTTAAGACTGGTGGAGGTGGAAGTACAGAAGGTTGGGTTTTTGTTTTTTCTACAAACCAGCACCTCAGCAGAGTCAAGACCTAATCTTTACCAGTGATGTTTTTTGCTTCTTTTCTAGCCCTGTTCCCATCTCCTCCCTCAAAAATTGTCTTAGTTTTTACTCAAAACAGAGTGAAACAGGTAACCAACAGCAGGTAGAGTGCTTCTTAACAAATTAAAATGTGGATTTCAAACTATGCTTTTTCTCTGGTCGACAGTAAAGAGTTTAGGCCAAGAACAAGAAGGTTTAGGAGAACAGTTTATCCCACTCTCCCTCCCGTGTCTAAGGCCTGTGTGATGACCTAGGGTGAATCTATGTCTGGTCATGACAAGAGTCAAGATGATCAACTAGGAAAGCTTTGGATTTTGTGATGAATAAAAAGGAAATAAAGTAGAAGGGAAAAATTTGGTCTAATGGAAAAAAAAAATTAGAAGCCTTGGTTTTTTTGCAATCCTGGCCCAATATAGCTGCTGCAATGACACTTAAACTGGAAGCCTAATCTGCATGTGGGTGAGGATGAGCAGAATCCCAAAACAAGTGACTTACAACAAGCAGTGCAATTAATACTACCTGCTCTAGCCTACTACTGCAGAACCGTAGAAGTATATACATCTATAGACAAAGATACTGCTGTTTCCATTTAATTGCTGGGTTTTGGTGTCATGTGGAGGATACATAATTGGCAGATGTAGCAGAAAATATCCCTCCTTTCTAAAGTGAAGATAACTGCTGTGCCCAATGCCTGATGATTCTTCCTGCAGTAAAGATGAGAGATTTTTGATATAAAATTTCCTATTGGAGACTGGGGAAAAATTCTACTGCTTTGAACCAAACAGAAGATAAAGACATACCTCTAAGAATGCAGTTCTTTTATCAATAAGGAAGCAGATATATTTTGGAAGGAATGGCAAATGAGATTTTTCTCTCAGTTGTCTGAGGTCCGAGAGATTTTATTTTTCATTTTTTGAACATTTCCTTATGTTGCAGAGTCAGTGGGGAGTGTGTTTTGTTCTTTCACTTTTGCTGAGCTCACATGATGTCGCTCCTGTTACTAATGTCATAATGTCAGCTTGAGTCCATTAATAGTCATTGTCCATTAAACCATTTTGCCACCTGGCATCTTTCTTTCACAGCATCCATTGCTTGCAACAAAGCAATCAGATAATTTTTCTCTGTAGCTGGCACAGCAGAAGATGTGGTAGGTGCTGGTCTGACAGAGCAATGATTGATGACCATAATCATCCCTGTCTGGATAGAAAGTATATCACCTACCAATTTTTTCTGTTCCTGCCAGCTAGAAAAGCAAACTAACAAAATAGCTGAAAGTCTCTGGCATAGCAACTAACTTCTGCACCAGCTATTAGAATTGGTTGACACCTATTTACTATGTGAATAAAGAAATCTAAGCTTCAGCATCCAACTACAAACTAGACAGCTAATTCTTCACTACAGAGTGGCTGAGCAGGAAGGAAATGTAAGCAGACAAAAGGAGCTAATTCTGCAGCACAGGAACAATATGTGTCCCACATCTCCCAGTCTCATGTCATGCCCAAAGCCATAGCTTTATAACAGGGAGAGAACTCTTCAAAACCTTTTACGTTTCTCACGGACATCTCATGTTCTCAACGCACATAGTCTGCCTTGAGACAAATAGTTATAAGGTGACCAAGTATTTGAACCTAGAAAGAAGAAGAATTTCTCTGAGTTGTACCTCTAAAGTTGGAGTATAAGGGCAGCAAGATGATGTAGGAAGACAGGATAAGGAACCCCATAAGGTAATGAGGAAAATTATTGCTGCAATTCTGTTCAAACCAGAATATACTGGGCTCACTGCAAGGCTCCTCACTGTTGAGTCTGTACTCTGAAAAGGCCAAGGCTGATGATTTCTCTCCTGCAGAGAGAGGCTTGAGACATCTCACTTATCCAGCTATCAAAGACCAGCCCCACATTCAAGGGGCTGCAGGTTCCCTGTCAATATAGCAAACTCTCATGATTTTATCAAGTTTTCTTGTATTCATTAGTCTTCTAACAGCTTCTGGAGCCAAGTGATAACATGCCAGTCTTGGATTTCATTTTCAGCATCACAACATTTTATTCCTTCTGCCTGGGAAAAGAGCTTGAAATTGGGGATCCGGAAGGACTGATGGAAAAATCTTTCAGTAGCTGTTTTAATTATTAGTGTTTTAAGAACACCTCATAATACCTTCCAAGAAGACTTCGAAGTTTTATTTAGTTCCTAGTTTTAAATGCTTCCTTTCAGCAGTTCCAGGTAACGTAGAGAGTGGGTATCAGGTGAAAAACTAAGAAATACTTCTGTGGAAAGAGTGACTGCATGGGATGGATAAA